>NW_009913683.1:4284-6859 GCF_000696875.1 Nestor notabilis | reverse complement strand
CCTGCTGAAATCAAACAGTCCCCAATTTTTAACACAAACTAGGTCATGGACAGGATTGCTGCTTTTTAATAAGGATTCAAACAGCTCTTAGGTCAAGAGGCCTACAAATTCACCTGCACAGCCATTAAGGGATAAAGACAACATAATGACTAGCACACAGGCACTGTCTTCTCCACTCATGCTGCTTTTTCCTCTGAAGCTGGAGCTACCCACCAAAGTATCTTTTCATCTCACTCTTGTTCAAATCACAACAAAAATCTTTATAGCATGAAGCTGCAGCCCTCAGCTGCTTACTCGCGGAGTTTTTACCTTTTTTGCATGTAAGTAATGGCCCAATTAATCCAGATGCAATGTCCTTCGGTGCATCAATATGGGAGTGGTAGATCCATGTCAAGCAGTTTGGGTCATCAGCAGTTGGGCTGTGATCCTCAGGGACAGTCCAAGTATAGGTGTAATTCCCTCCTGGGAAGACAGCATCATCCTTCTTCTGATCCTGGGGGGACATATCGGGATACAGGGATCCTAGAACAATTGAGCAACCACAACATCCATTCAAGAAGAGCAGAGGTGCCCGCATATAGAATCATAGAATAGTTAGGGTTGGAAAGGACCTTAAGATCATCTAGTTCCAACCCCCCTGCTGAGCTGCTCTCACTCAGAGTTGCACACAGATACTTGGGTAGCAGATTTCAAAGTGACACTCACCATACCAAGGCTGAAATAGTATTTAATCATTTCACTGTTCTCTAAGAGAGACTGAGTCGCAAAGCCATTGTAAGGCAACTTGCCCAGCAAACAGGACAGCACAGACTCAGAAAGATGATTTCCATTCTGCCTATTGCTACTTTGCCTTCAACTCTGCAACATGCCCAGTCAGCCTTTCTACAATCTCTAGGGTTGCTTCAAATAGCAGTGCTTTGGTCTCATACTTCACCATTCTTGTAAGCCACCTGACACTCACACTCATGATTTTTCTTTTACAGCACTTCAGATAATGAACACAGCTCTTTTCCTTCTTTACCACTCTCCTATTAGCAAGCTTTGGAAGTTCTAAAATCAAGAAATACATGCTGGATACTGTAATACCTGGGTAAGGAAATTTCTCCTAGACCCATGAACCTGCTAAACCAGCATTTGGTCATCTCACCAAACTATTGCTTCCCAGCAATATAGCTTTGGGCTAATCAACTCTGTGGCTTTACAGACATCTCTCCTCAATGCACACTCCTAAGCTCTCAGTGAGAAAAACCTGTCTCCCTTATGGCAGTGGCTAATTTACCTTCAGAGTCCTTTTCGTAGAAAACACCATGAGGATGGATCGTATATGGTCGATTAGCAAAATTTTTTAGGTGTACTTTAATGGTATCCCCCACTTCTGCTCGGATGATGGGCCCAAGGAACCCCAGCCAGCCAGGTTTGGGAATCTCAGTGGTGTAAGTGGAGTCTGTGTGCTGCTTATAGACAGATTTCTTGTACGTGCTTCCCACCCTGTCGTTTCCAGGCTGGAGAAATTTTGAGGCCTTGCTGTTAAATTCAGAAAAGGGAAAAGCACCATGAGTCATGTATTATATAAAACAGCTGGTCAATAGCACAGTGGAGTGACAATGACACACAGCCTTCCCAGGTAAGCCTGAAAGCTTCGGTATTACAGAAGACCACCTGTACCTGTTGCATTTGCAACTAAATCACTTGAAGGTGGGAGAAATCTCCTGAGCTCGCTGACCAAAACTTAGTCTAAAAAGATTATTTTCTACTTAACAGATTCCTAATTACTTGTTTTGACAGACAAGTCAGGCAGGTATGTACCCAACACGTAAGCAGCTTCCTGAGTTAAAGCCTCATACAGGTACTAAAGTTCAACTCATGAGCACATTTGCACTTTATGGCTAATTCTTAGTAGATAAGAGATGAATCATGGTCCAGGTATTAGTGGGAGAGCTAAATGAGAGCTGAGGTTACTCCCCTCATTTCCCACGTAGTATCAGTCACCCTGGCGTAATATAAGTAGCCCTGAAATACAGGCAAGCTAATGTTTCTCTCTTGAAGATGAACAGTTAAGACTAAAACATGAATTGACCTTGTCATTGAAAAATGACATTGAAAATGTCACTGAAAAATTGTGAAGGGCTGGGCTTTAATTGTACAATCTATATTTCATCCCTTTGTAGTCGTCCCTGCAGCCACTAGCAAAGAGTATACAGATAATTTATACTTTGTTTTACAGTCCATTTCTTTCCAACAAAACAACTCTTCAAGCATTAATATTGATATCATATCAATATCACTTGCTTGTTTTCTACAATCATTGTATAAATAATTCCCATTAGATAATTGTTTGCAGTGACAGAACAGTTTTTAAATTGCTAAGTTTAATGGCCTTGAATTTCATTCTCTTCTCTTCTCTTCATGTATTACGAAAGAAAGCAAACAAAACCCACTACACTCATTATCAGTGCAGGAGTTAGTGATGACATCATTATTAATTGTGAATTAACCCTGTGAACTATTTTCAGTCTATTCAGTGTCTCCAGAGACACTTTTCCATACTAAACAGACCTTGATATTTTTCTGTGAA
>NW_009913683.1:0-4274 GCF_000696875.1 Nestor notabilis | reverse complement strand
TCCTGCTGTGCTGTTTATGAAAGATAAGTGTAAACCTGAGTGTTATTTATTGTGGGGGGTGTAAATGACTGGGAGCAGGTCAAGAAATACAGGTTATTTGCCATAGAAAGTGGGGTGGAGGGAAGCACAAATGCCTTTAAAAAGATGTGGAAAGCTATGCAAAAAAAGAAAACGAAAAAAGTTTAATATTTTGAAAACAGAAACCAAAACCTGTTTTTGTAGTGACTCAAAGTAATTATTGCAGTTTCCAGATTTACTTTCACAACAAAACCAGAAATGTTTTTCAAACAACCTCTAAAATTTTATGCAGGAAGGTCCATTAAGTCTAAGGCTTGAAATTCCATTCAAACCAAAACAAACCAGTTCTGTGAAGTCATTTACATAAAGGTGAAAAGTCACCATACCTCAGTATATACAAGCTCATAGAATCATAGAATAGTTAGGGTTGGAAAGGACCTTAAGATCATCTAGTTCCAACCCCCCTGCCATGAGAGCAGGAACACCACACACTAAACTATGTCACCCAAGGCTCTGTCCAGCCTGGCCTTGAACACCACCAGGGATGGAGCATTCACAACTGCTTTGGGCAACCCATTCCAGTGCCTCACCACCCTCACTGTAAAGAACTTCATTATATCTAACCTAAACTTCCCCTGTTTAAGTTTGAACCCATTACCCCTCATCCTACCACTACAGTCCCTAACAAAGAGTCCCTCTCCAATATCCTTATAGGCCCCAAATCACCAGTTGGAACCAAGAAAAATTAAATCCCAGGGCAGAGCACTGCATAATGGGTTTTATTATAGAGTGTTTGTACTCGCCGCTGGTGTACAGGCAGTGGATGCTCCATTAAACTGACCATTCATTTTCCTACTGATACAGCTTATATGTTCCTATGATTAAATAAGTTAAACATTAAGCTCATAAAGATCAGATATCTACCAGATAGTGTCTCTTGCTTGCTTAGATGCCCCAGAATACTCACAGAATTACTATTTCAAGCCAGTACCAGACTAAATTTTAGAGAAGTAAACATACGGGTTACGTGTGATGCTTTGGTTAGCAAGTACACTCTTCCCTGTTGGAGCATAGTTCCAGTCCACCTCGTGGATCCCCAGGTAATAGACTCTGGTGACACCTCCAGCAAATGCAGGTGACAGCATGTGGATGTAAAGCAGCAACCACCAAAACAATCCCATCATAGCATGAAGTGAAGGCGCTTTTCGAGGTTACACCTATCAGGGAGAAAAGAAAAACAAGGTAGTGGAATATGATGACACGGTTTGAAGGTACCAGACATTTTGTGAAGGCATGAAGTCTGGTAGAAATCCTGTTGGAATCATTATTCAAGGTGGATGGAGATTATGCCATGCTAATCAGTCCCCAGTACTAACCATGCTTTTCATAACAGTTTAACCTTTGTCTCTTCCAAATGCTTTGTTCCCTAGTGTTGACAGAATACTAATTCAGTAAGCTTTCACACAGCAGGAGATGAGGTGAACAGATTCACAGTGAGAGCTATGTTAGCACCTATAAATCCCATACACTGTGTAACTGTCATCTTAAGGCAGCAGAGTCCTGAGCAGAAAGTGTCACACACACTGGAATTTCAAGTGACTGGTTTTTCACTGCCTCTGATGCCCCAAATTACCTTAAGGTGAAAGACCTTAATACGAGAGAAAATAATCCTGAACAAGCATCTTTGTATTTTAAACTGTTACCAAGATATCTCTATTCTACTAAGCCTTGAGGAAGTATGAGTCACTGTGAAGCAATTTTAAATTGTAACTTCTTTAAAGACTGCCCTTAAACACATTTTCTGTAATCCAGGGTCTGCATCCCCACAATGGACTGCCCAAGGCTCTTTGCTCAGTCTAGTTCCATTAAATATTTTCCCCATGATTTAGGTCACAAAGTAAGGACCTTACTCAGAAAACTTCTAATCAACACCAAGCTTGGTGTGAATAAGCACCAGGAATACTCTGAAGAGGGATCCAAGGCAAGCTGCAGATATTATCTGAAATAGTCAAAATACAATTCTGTGAATGCAAGAGTAAAGAACTACTTGTATAAAGGAGAAACTGATGCAACATGGAGCAGCAGAATTACACCAAAGGATAAGAAAATAGCTTAGGGTTAAAGTGGATGACAAACTAACTAACCCACAAGGAACATCTCATCCAGTGATATAATTAACAAAGCTGGATGCAACCGATAATCAAACTGCCATCTAAAACAGACATCCAGCTCTTGAGACACAACAGCAACTTGGAAAACATTCAGCAGAGAGAAACAGAAAGCAGAAGAATTAGAAAAATGTGACCTTGCAAGGGAGTTTAAAGGAATCAGTTTTCCTTAATTTCAAGAAGAGGGGGATGGCGACATAACACCATACCAGAGAAAGATTTTTTTTTCTGAAGGGGTTGTCAATATTTATCCTCCCCCATCTTTGGTAATAGCAACATATCAGGTTTATTTGAAGCAAAGCTGGATATTCTGTAAACTTACAGCTAGCAAAACATCACACTAGAACAGCTTTCTCAGAGAAGCTGTGAAATTTCTTCCCACATTCGATACCCAATACTCGGGATTCAACCCCAGTACATGACAATGGAGTAGATACCTTCCAAACATTTATTTCAGAATTCCAAACATGCTGTACTACCCTCAGAAACTAATGATAATCAAGCAAAAATTATTCTAAACCATTATTAAATTGAAAGAAAGCAACTCTGAATTTGGAAAAAAAAACACAACTCCTTTCCCAGAAGGGGGCTAAAATCCAAGATGGTTTTGATCCACGTTTCTGCTCCTGCAGCAAGTCCTTCAGGACCTGGTCACACACCTGAAGGAACTCAGGCATGGAACAGCGCCTTCCCCACAGCCCGAGCAGAGCAGGGATGATGGCACCAACCTCACCAATCTCAATCCCTGCTGCTGCTGCTCCAGAAGCATCTGCTGCCCACGGGGAGGTGAGGTACCTGCACTGACCTGCTCACTGTGCCAGTAAAGACACTTCAAAGCAAGGCAGCCAGAAACCTGCACTCACACTGTCTCACCATACTAGCAAAGGGCAGCGGTGACAGCAACGAGGAAAGACAGAGCTGGCAAGCACCAGCCTGAAGCCTCCCATCCTGTCAGCACACACCCTGCTGGGAAGGGCCAGGGGACAGTTCTGACTGATGAAGAAGTGGCCTTCTTGTCACTGCAGGCCAAAGTACACAGGAGCAGCTTTCCAGAGAAAGCATGCCTGTTGCATGGGGTGGCCATCCTCAAGGGAGCTGCTGAGTGCAGGGAGTCAGTGCAGGCTAATCTTTATGTCCTCTTACATTAGTGATATTTGCAAGGAGTGTCAAATCCTAGAAAAGGGCAAAGCTGAGACTGTAAATCAAGTGCAAACAGCATCTCTCAAAGCTGATTGCAAAAACTGCTGACACAAATCCCCCCATATCAGCCCAGTCTCCTGCATGTCAGAGTCCCTGTCACCACATCAAAGCTGCACACAGTAGCATCAGGATACATAATAGATAAACCTGACTTGATCAGAAGTCACAGCAATCTAAATGACTTGTGAATGTGCTCCAGCACTGGAAAAAATTAAGGGGCAGCCTTATTGAGGCTTTACAAATAGCTTGTGTGGACCCCAGGCTGGAGTTTAATCAGGACATTGCACATCGGGTGCAATTTTAGGAAACAGCCAAGCAGCATCACTTAGTGAAGATTCAGCAGGCTAGAGTGATTCTGTTCTCACACTCTCTACAGTAACTAATCATCATTTAGTAAGTCTATTAGTGCAATTTTTTAAAGAATCCTAAATTCTTTTCAAGAAAAGACAAAGAACAAACCAAAAACACCCCCAAGAAACCCAAAACAACTTAGTTTTTCTTTGAAAAGGAAAAAGAAAAAACCCAATCCCAACTTCGTATCACATTCATCCCTGAGCCTTGATACTTTATAACAGAATCCTTACGCCCAAGACTTCCCCTTGCCAGTTCTCCAATAGTACAGGAATTACAAATTAACAGAAAGGTAGACTTCGGTTTATCTAGTAGCCAACCAACTTCCACTGGCCAAGGCAAAGAGCCTGAAAGCCAGCTTCTTCCCTGACACCAGAGAAAGAGGGAAGGAGCTCTATCCCTTACGTGCTGCGCGGGCGGACGCGGGTCTGCTGGCGGCTGCAGCCGGAGGCAGCCCCGGCGGCGGGATCTTGTGGAGTAAGGATGCACCGACGGCAGAGCGGACAAAGTCCGTACCGTGAGCAGGCACCGCCTCGC
>NW_009913682.1:34925-39202 GCF_000696875.1 Nestor notabilis | reverse complement strand
CCCCCCGCCGGCACCGCCGTCCTGGAGTCCGATGGCGTGAGGTACGGCGCAGGGGTGAAGGTGCCGCGTTTGGGGTGGGTAGGTGCTTTCGTGGGTGCTCCTCGGAGCCCCAGGGTGATGCTCTTGCCCTGTTCCTTTTGACTTGATGCTGCTGAGACCGATGGCAGCATCCCGGCATGAGCCGGCGAGCGCTTTGTGTGATGGCAGCACCATGTGCATGAGTGCAGCAAGGTCCGAGGCAGGGTTGCTCCATTACAGTGGCTTTTTGGGTGTTAAGACCAGGGTGGAAAGTACTTACTGTGTCTTTCAATGCTGTTTCCCCAGCACTGCAGCCAAATAGCTGAGTTACTCCTGTTTTCTCACACCTTCCTCTCATTTTGCTGCTTCTCTCTGCCCCTGTGCCATCAGCCAGGGCTGGGAAAGGCTGTGCTGAGGCACTGGTGGCAGATCTGGTGGGCACAGGATGGGCGTCCATCAGGGAGCAGGGATTTGCTTGCGTGGCAAGACAGGATTGGGGTTGGTTGCAGGGATGAGCATGTGGAAGGGCTGCAGCGGGCGCTGCTGGCGTTTTCTCTCTGCTCACCAGCCTTCTGGATGCCAGTTCTGTGCACGAGTCCTGCTGGGGGCATTCCGTGGGGTCTGTGTAAACCTGCGAGCTGAGCTGAGCCTTTTGCTCCTGCACTTGTGCATGGAAACGTTGCCCTGTGTCCTCAGGGATGGATCCCACAAGGTCCCAGTCCTGCTGTGAGGCTCACTGCTTTGCTATGAGGGAAGATGCTGTCACATTCCTGGTGTTGTGCATGGGGAAGCACGGCATCCCATGAGGAGTGGGGTACATGGGGTGCTCCTGAGCCCCTCCTGCCCTTCCTCTGCCCTTACAACTGTTACAGATCAACTATTTAAGGCAGAAAAGTAGCTCTTTGGTGGTTTTGTGAGGAGGTGATGAAAGGCGGGTGAGCTTTGCCCGGTGGGTAGCTTCCCACACAAACAGAACTCATAGCCACTATAAACACCTGGAAACAGAGTGCTGCTGCTCTGCTCATGGTGGAAACAAAAGACCTTTTGGGATGTGTTACAAAACTTGGCGGTGTCTTCTTGCCAAGCTGGGGTTTTGGGTGCATGTGCACAGTGCTGATGGTGGGGTATTGCTGCTGTGAGAAACGTGGCATCGCCCAATGCAGTGCTCCAGCTCCTTGGAAAACCCTGAGTGCAGGGAAGGACTGGGGCATTTCCCAACATCCCAGAGGTTTCAACACCTTTCCCCTTAAAAACAATGTGTAAAGTGCTACTCGTGTGAAATCTGCTCGTTCGGGGAGCACTGGTCCTGCCTCCTTTGCTTATTTATAGCTCATCCGTGCAATAACCATCAACAGCTCAAAACCTGGCTGCGTTACGAAGGGGGGGAATGTGACCCTGTTAATTAAAATAGAAAGTTGTTCCAAACTCCGGCAGAGCCAAGGGGAAGCACGTGCCCGGCTGCCGGGGAGGTCCCTGCGGTGCCAGACCCTCCTGTGCCCCTTGGTGCCAGGAGGGGAGAGGCACAAGGGCTGCCTTATAGCGCTGCGGGGCCGCAGCCCTGCGGAGGGGCTGCTCCAGGCCCCCCCACTGCCTGCTGCAGGGGTGCACCGTGGGCTGCGAGGCGAGGAATAGACCCTGGAGGGCATGGAAATGCCCTCAGTGGAAAACCATGGTTGGGGTGAGTCTGGCTGGCAGCTTGGGAGGTGGTTCGGGGTTGTGGGGCAGGCAAGAAGGGCTGGATGGGGTCTGATCCGGCAGGGAGCTGTGCGTGGCTGCAGGCTGGGTGAGAGCAAATTCTGGAGGCAGGTGCTGGGAGCAATGCATCGGGCTCTTCCCAAGGCTTCCTGCAGAGCACAGCATGCTCTGCGCTCCCCCTTTGGTGACCTGAATGCAGCTAATATGGGGCACCTCTGGCTGTGCCCCTTGGAGACCTGCTGCTTGCCCCATGGGGTTTGGAGGCAGCAAATCCATCCTAGCTTGCATGGGCACTGGGGGAAGGCTGTTCGGTGACATCCTGTGTGCCTCTTGTCTTTCCTGCCACCCATCTCACCCCACTGGGCTGTTTGGGTGTCCTCTGGGGATGTGGGGGACAGATTCAGCTCTGCAGAGGGGTGTGCTGTGAATAGGGAGCTAGGGAATGGGGTCAGCAGACCTTGACTGCTGCGAAGGGGCACTTGTGCATGTAACATCCTGGCAGTGGGAGGGAGGGTCTGTGCTCTGTCCCCTCGCAGTCTCCCTGCTCCAGAGTGTTTCCAGCAGCAGCTGGGAGGATGTTTTAGTTGCAAAACACACTCTGTTCACCCCAAATTGCATGCCCTGTGTAACTCAGCCAAAACCAGTTTTCCCACCCTCTGCGGCATTGCAGCGGGTGGTAGATGTCCTTGGGGAGTCCTGGTGTGCAACTGGGAGCTGGTAGCGAGGAAGGGGAATCCTGATGTTCCCCCATGTGTCAGCAGGGTGAAGGGTTTTACTGCTTTTCCTGGAAGAAACGGGGGGGGGGCTCTGCAGATCCCGCTGTTGTCTCCGGGAAAAAAACGGGGGGGGGGCTCTGCAGATCCCACCTCCGGGGAAGCCAGAGCGGCACCAGCACACGCTGTGCTCGGTGAGGGTTTGCTCCGTGGCTGTGGGCTCTCTGATGTCCACTGTGTCCCACTGCAGGCCTAGCATGTCCGGACTGAACCTAGCAAAGAAAGGACGTGAGCACAAGAAGATGGATCTACAACGGGACTTCACCGTCGCCTCGCCGGCGGAGTTCGTCACCCGCTTCGGCGGCAACCGTGTCATTGAGAAGGTCTTTCCCTGCACGCCCCTGCCTTTGCCTGGGAGGTGGCTCGCTGAGCAGCGAGGAGAAGTTTCATCCTGACACCCCCTGTCCCTGTCCCCCCCCAGGTCCTTATTGCCAACAACGGCATCGCCGCTGTGAAGTGCATGCGCTCCATCCGCCGGTGGGCCTATGAGATGTTCCGAAACGAGCGTGCCATTCGGTTCGTGGTCATGGTCACCCCTGAGGACCTCAAGGCTAATGCAGGTAGTTCCTACAAGCGAGTTCCCCACTGTGGGGCTGAGCTGGGGCAGCCCTTTCATCGCCCCACACTGCTGCCTGGGGCAGGGGGGCTCTGCACAGCGCAGGGTCGCACACTTACCTCCTGTGCAGCCAGGTTAAGGAGTAAGTAAGTCCTGCACCCTCTGTGGGATGGAGGATTTGGGGACGGGGTCTAAGGGGGCATCGTGTGAGCGGGTTGAGGCTTGAGGGACAGTTTCCAATTGCTGCCATGTGCTGTCTTGCAGAGTACATCAAAATGGCAGATCACTACGTGCCTGTTCCGGGGGGGACCAACAACAACAACTATGCCAACGTGGAGCTGATTGTGGACATTTCCAAACGGATCCCGGTCCAGGTAGGAGCTGCTCATGGACTCCCACCTCTTTCCTGAGGGAAGCTGCTAAGGTGGAGGGGGCACTTGGGAATAGGGTGATGTCCCTCTGCGTGGAGGAGCTGGGCACGCTGCTGCGGCTAATGGGAAGTTGCCAGGCAGGAGGTGATGGTTTGACTGCTCCTTCTTTTTGCCAGGCGGTGTGGGCTGGCTGGGGACATGCCTCGGAAAACCCCAAGCTGCCAGAGCTGCTGCAGAAAAATGGGATAGCTTTCCTAGGTAAGGTCTCACCACCTCCCTGTGCCAGAGGGAGAAGGCGGCATTGGGCTTGTGTGTGCATGAATGCTGGCTCCCTGTTTCATGCATCTGGCATGCCCACCCTGTGGTGTGGCAGTCACCAGCCCAGTTTCCTGGAGCTGCCTCAAGAATCCTGCTCTTTCCTGGGGTTTCCCTGTAATTCTCATGCTGATGCAGCATCCACAGAGGAATGTCAGGTGGGAGCAGACCTTGTGGGCTTCCCAGCCAGGGAACTGCCTGGAGAAGGGTCAAGCTCCAGCAGTTTGGGGGGTTTCCCCACACCCCCACTCTTTGCAGAAGGGCTGATGGTGCTGGCTCAGTGGGGAGCAGCTTTCTGCAGCATCCATGCCATGGGGCCAGACTGGCTGGTGGGGCTGGCCAAGCTCATCCCCTCCCTCCCTGTTTGAAGGTCCCCCCAGTGAAGCCATGTGGGCACTGGGGGATAAAGTCGCCTCCACCATCGTGGCTCAGACACTCCAGATCCCCACGCTGCCATGGAGCGGGAGTGGTAAGTGCCTCCTTCTCCCCAGCCCGCCCCTTTCTCTCCTCCCAGCCTCTCCTTCTCCCCCCAAAGCAAGCACCAGGGCT
>NW_009913682.1:34688-34897 GCF_000696875.1 Nestor notabilis | reverse complement strand
CAGCCAAGCAGCTGCTGGTTTGGGGAAAGGAGTTTTTGGAGACGGGGTGCATGGGAACAAGGGAAACGGCATGTGCCAACACGTGGTCCCCAGCTCCCTGGGCACAGCCAGCGTGCCACCACAGCCATGCCACCCTGGCAGCGCCCATAGCACTGGCTGGGGCCGCAGGGCTGCTGGCCCAGGTGTCAGAGGAAGGGCCGAAGCATCAC
>NW_009913682.1:34255-34557 GCF_000696875.1 Nestor notabilis | reverse complement strand
GAGGAAGGCCAGAAGCATCAGCAGATGATCAGCATCCCCCTCGAGACGTATGACCAGGCCTGCATCAAGGATGTGGAAGAAGGCCTGGAGGTAAAGCTCGTGGGAAGCTGTTTGTCTCTTCTCCACCGTTGTTTCCTCTTGCAGCCTGCGAACCTTGGCCCTTTTGGCCCCCCAGCATACCCCAGTGATGTTCCAATGGGGCTATTTCAGCAGCAGTGCATCGCTTTGCATGGACGTGGCTTAGGGCAATCCTGCTTGGACATGCATGGGGCTGGGGCAGGGTGGACTGTTGGGGGCCCAAG
>NW_009913682.1:24726-34148 GCF_000696875.1 Nestor notabilis | reverse complement strand
AAAGGCATCCGAAAAGTGGAAGCAGCAGAGGAATTTGGCACCTGCTTCCGGCAGGTGAGAGGTGCCCAGACCACCCATTCCCGTCCCATCCTGGGTCATACAGCAGGGTCCTGCTCCCACCCCAGGCTCACTCAGGACCCGTCTCCATCCTGGGATGAATTTTGGAGGGGTGATGCCAGAGCACGACCCTCTCCCTCGCTGCAGGTGCAGGCAGAGGCCCCCGGGTCCCCCATCTTCCTGATGCAGCTGGCGCAGCACGCGCGGCACCTGGAGGTGCAGGTGCTGGCTGACGAGTACGGCCGCGCCATCTCCCTCTTCGGCCGGGACTGCTCCATCCAGCGCCGGCACCAGAAGATCATCGAGGAAGCGCCCGTCAGCATCGCGGCACCCTCCGTCATCGAGGTGATGGAGCAGGTGGGTCTTAAGGCATATATAGCAAAAGAACTGGTCTGATCCTTGCTGGGTTTATTGCGGGGTTTGGAACCCGAGGAGGGGAGGGACCCCCAACACCAAGCAGAGGGTCTCAGTCCCTGCTTGCTCGGGCCACCCCGGCTCTGCTGCAGGGAAGTGTCGTTGCTCCCCGCGTGGTCTCGCCCTCTCCCGCAGTGCGCGGTCCGCCTGGCGCAGGTGGTGGGTTACGTGAGCACGGGCACTGTGGAGTACCTGTACAGCGAGGATGGCAGCTTCCACTTCCTCGAGCTGAACCCACGCCTGCAAGTGGAGCACCCTTGCACAGAGATGATCGCGGATGTGAACCTCCCTGCTGCCCAGCTGCAGGTACCTGAGCGCACGTGGGTGACTGAGGACTCACATGAAGCAGTCTTGTAATTCAGGGAGAAGTGCTGGGCCGGAGCCTGGCAGAGGGAAGGTGTCACATACAGTAGCATGTAGGGTGCAGGTGGAAGCAACGTAGCAGCCCTCATTCATCTCTGGCTTCCTGCTAGGAGTAGCTGCCTGCAGCTTCTTCCCCTCGCTCTTCATTCAGACCATCTTCCCGCGTCTCCCAGTTGTAATTTAGATGCTGAAGTCGTCTTTTCCCTGCAGATCGCAATGGGCATCCCCTTGCACAGGATAAAAGACATCCGGGTGCTGTATGGGGAGAGCCCCTGGGGTGATACATCCATCAGCTTCCACAGCCCCACCAACGCCCCTGTGCCCAGGGGCCACGTCATTGCTGCCCGGATCACCAGCGAGAACCCCGAGGAGGTGAGCTAGGGGATGGGCTCTTGGGCACCGACCCCATGTGTGCGGGTGGGGGGACCCTGCCTCTTATGGGATGAACTGGGCATGGACTTCCCCAGCTGGGCAGTGTTAGTGGGCATTGAACCCATGGGGCTGGGAATAAACGGCACAGGGGTTTCTCCATGGCTTCTGCTCTGTCTTCACTCAGGGTTTCAAGCCCAGCTCGGGGACGGTGCAGGAGCTGAACTTCCGCAGCAGCAAGAACGTCTGGGGGTACTTCAGCGTGGCAGCAGCCGGGGGGCTGCACGAGTTTGCTGATTCCCAGTTTGGGCACTGCTTCTCGTGGGGAGAGAACCGGGAAGAGGCCATCTCGTGAGTGTGGTGGGACAGGAGGGAGAGAGCGGGTGTCCTTGGGAGGACTCACAATCAGTGCATGAGCTGGGAAAAGCGGCTTTTATCTGAGAGGACCAGAATGGTGCCTCTTGTTTGCTGCAGAGGCACTGGCCAAAGCCAAAGTTTTCGGGCTGTGGTGGTGCTATGGCCCCAGCACATCAACCTGATCCTTAAAGATACGTTCTAGTGATCTGCTGCGTATGTGCTTAGTGCCAGTGAACAGCAATGTTCAGTCAGTAACTGGGTGACATGTAACGAGCGTATCTGGGGTATTTAAGGGTTTTAAGTCAGTGCTGACTGTGAGGCTGTTCCTTCCAGGCATGAGGGCACCCAGGGCTTGGGAGCTCATGACGCTAGTCCCTGTGGTTCCCTGGTTTCAGCTGGAAGCCAGGCACGGCTTCATCAGTCATTAACGGAGGCTTTTGGTCTCTAAAGGAACATGGTGGTTGCCCTGAAGGAGCTGTCTATCCGTGGGGACTTCCGGACCACAGTGGAGTATCTGATTAAGCTGCTGGAGACAGAGAGCTTCCAGAACAATGCCATAGACACGGGCTGGCTGGACCATCTGATTGCTGAGAAAGTGCAGGTAGGGGAGACTGTTCCCCTCAGCGTTATCACTGCCCTGCTGGTGTGAGACCTAAGTGCTGTCATGTTTGCCACCCATAGGCAGAGAAGCCTGACACGATGCTGGGTGTTGTCTGTGGTGCCCTGAACGTTGCTGATGCTGCCTTCAGGACGTGTATGACTGACTTCCTGCACACACTGGAGAGGTACAGAGCAGGGACTGCCTGGTGGGGGCTTACCTGTGACATGAGCACTGTGGGCACAGGGAGTGCGTGTCCTAGAGGGCGGCTCACAGCAGCCTGTGTGGCTCCTGCAAGCCTGGAGGCCCAGGAGTTGTTCTCCTTGGGCCATCTTCCTTCCCACTTCTGCTGCTAAAGCTTTGCAAATCTGGAGGCAACAGTCAGGAGGCGGGTATTTACTGTGACTCAGAGAGCTCCAGCTTTATCTGGAAAGGGGGGGAAGTTTCCCATGGTTGGGAAAACAGCTTTGAAGGGAAAGTAGCTTGGCTGAACACTGCTTGCTTTTTTTTTTGCACTTGAATGTCAAGGTTATTCCTCCAGCCTTGGAGGACACTGGGGGGCTCTCCCCCACACCCTTATCTCTGTGTTTTGCCAGTGTCTGGCCTGTCTCCAGATGCATTTTTGCAGGGTGCTCACGTGGGTCATGTAAAGCATATGCTTGTCCCCTGCTGTCACCGGGTGCCCTCCCGCATGGCCCGTGGCCAGCAGCGCCGCTGACACCTCACACACTTGGCTCCGCGCGGGGCAGGTGGCACTTGTGGTGCCTGACCCGGCTGTTGTGTTCCAGGGGGCAGGTCCTGCCAGCAGCCTCCTTGCTGAACATGGTTGATGTGGAGCTCATCTATGAGGGCGTGAAGTACATCCTCCAGGTGAGGATGGGGCTGTGCTCCCCTCAAACCAGCCACAGCACTTTGGAGTCAGGGATGTGTGCTGCTGCCCTGAAGGAGAATGATGCATTCAATAGGAGGTTGTCCTTTAAAAATATGCAGCATAAAAATGAAGTTAATAACCTCATTTTAAGTAGACATTTTCATGAGTTTATTAAAGGACCTCCTCTTCTTGCTTTTAAACCCCATTAGTTGAACTTTATGCCAAAAAAAAAAACCCTACTTAAAATGAAAGCAACTGGTGAACCGTGAGTTAAACCAGCTCCAGGCTGTGATTTGAAGCAGCTCTTTGGTGCAGCCTGAGATGGCTGCCTCCTGCCCTCGTGGCACAGCCCCATCCCGTGGCAGCAGGCTGCTCCTGCCCAGGGCCTTGCAGCAAGCCCCCCTGCCATTTCCACCAGTCCCAGAAGGGCCGTTGCGTGTTCCACAGCTTGCACTGAAGTTTCTCCCCGGCCATTGCCCGCAGGTTGCCCGTCAGTCCCTGACAACATATGTCATCATCATGAACCACACGTACATAGAGATCGATGTGCACCGGCTCAACGATGGTGGGCTGCTGCTCTCCTATGATGGCAACAGCTACACCACCTACATGAAGGAGGAGATTGACAGGTACCTCCCCACTGTGTCCCACCAGCCGTCCTCCCTGAGCAGCAGCTGGGTGGTGAGACCTTCCCCTCTCCTTCAGATACCGGCTCACCATCGGCAACAAAACGTGTGACTTCGAGAAGGAGAAGGACCCCACGGTGCTGCGCTCACCCTCCGCGGGGAAGCTGCTGCAGTACACGGTGGAGGATGGGGGCCATGTGGATGAGGGGAGTGTGTTTGCAGAGATTGAGGTGAGTTTTGCAGAAGAGCAGTGTTGGTGGATGGCAAAGATGAAACACACCGATGCTGCTGTGATGCCTGAGGTGCTCTGTAGCACATGGGTGCTGCTCACTTGGTGGCCATTTCACCCATCCTCACCCAGGTGATGAAGATCATCATGACGCTGATGGTGGAGGAGGCTGGGCGGGTGCACTACATCAAGCGACCGGGCGCACTGCTGGAGGTGGGATGTGTCATAGCCCGGCTCGAGCTGGATGATCCCACCAAAGTGAAGCCTGTGAGTGTGCCTGGGTCAGCCGTGCTGCTGTACTCTCCTGTCCGCTCCCAAGCGGCATCCTGCAGGATACTGGGACATAAAACAGAGGAGCTGCTCTGGCTGGGGTGTCAGCAGGGATGTGTCCACATGCTGGCAGAGTGTGGCACTTGTATGGCTGCACCAGGGCTCCAGTGGCTGCTCTGTGTGGCACGGTGTTGCTCTGCCTAAGCTTCCCATGCGTGCTTACTTAACGTGCAGAAGCTCACATGCAGGTTTTTAGTGCATCTATAGCATTCTGTCTACGTCTCCAGTGTTTCTGCATTGTCTTCATGATGGCATAGACATGAAGTTGAATGTTTTGTGCTTCTGCTGTATCTAATTAAAAGCAGATACTGGAGGGGCTGTGCTGGTTTCTCTGGAGCAGCTGCAGATCTCGGGGCTCCATCTCCTGTCAGCAAGGACCTTGCCCATCCCACCTCCCTCTGTTCTCTCCAGGCACAGCCATTCACGGGGGGGCTCCCACCCCAGCAGGCCCTGCCCATCACTGGTGAGAAGCAGCACCATGTTCTCCGCAGCGTGCTGGAGAATCTCACCAATGTCATGAACGGGTACTGCCTGCCTGAGCCCTACTTCAGTGCCAAGGTGGGTACGGGGCAGAGGTGGTTGGTGTCCTGCCCCACTGCCTCCTGTTTGCCATGATGGCAAGGTGGGTAGCACTGATGGGTGCTACCCCTCACCTGCAGGTGAAGGAGTGGGTGGCCCAGCTGATGAAGACCCTGCGGGACCCGTCCCTTCCCCTCCTGGAGCTGCAGGAGATCATGACGAGCATTTCGGGCAGAATCCCACTGTCCGTGGAGAAGTCGATCCGGAAGGTGATGGCGCAGTACGCCAGCAACATCACCTCCGTGCTCTGCCGCTTCCCCAGCCAGCAGGTGAGAGCCAGGGGGCTGCACCCCGGCTTGGCCTTTGCTTCCTTCTTACTTGGGAGTTTCTGCCTGAAAATGGTCCTGCTAAAAGATATTATAAGACATAGAATCCCAGAGTGGTTTGGGTTGAAGGGAGCTTAAAGCTCATCCAGCTCCAACCCCTGCCCCGGGCAGGGGCACCTTCCACTAGAGCAGGTTGCTCCAAGCCCCTGTGTCCAACCTGGCCTTGAACACTGCCAGGGATGGGGCAGCCCCAGCTTCTCTGGGCACCCTGTGCCAGTGCCTCAGCACCCTCACAGGGAAGAGCTTCTGCCCAAGAGCTCTTCTCAGTGTGTCCCTGTTCCCCCCCTGTTCAGTTTAAAGCCATTCCTACTTGTCACTACGTGCACTTTTAAAACGTCCCTTGAGCTGCAGCAGACCCTGTGCCCTCTCCCTGCAGATCGCCAGCGTGCTGGACACCCATGCGGCCACACTGCAGAGGAAGGCTGAGCGGGAGGTCTTCTTCATGAACACGCAGAGCTTGGTGCAGCTGGTGCAGAGGTGATGAGCCCTGTGCTGTGCGTGAGCCCCGCTGGTTCCGCCACCATTGCCACCTCCTCACAGCACACTGGGCTCTCTGCTCCGCAGGTACCGCAGCGGCATCCCAGGCTACATGAAGGCAGTGGTGCTGGACCTGCTAAGACGCTACCTGCAAGTGGAGACACAATTCCAGCATGGTGAGGGCTGAGGGGCTGGAGGGGTCTCTGGGGGCTGGAGGGGTCTGTAGGGCTCACACTATGCTCCATGCTCTGCCCCACAGCCCACTATGACAAGTGTGTCATCAGCCTGCGGGAGCAGTGCAAACCTGACATGACTCCTGTGCTGGAGAGCATCTTCTCTCATGCCCAGGTGGCCAAGAAGAACCTGCTGGTGACCATGTTAATTGTGAGTGCAGCCTATGCCTTGAGACACCAGAAGTAAAGGGTGGTGGTGGGGAAAAGCCTGTAAGCCAAGGCAAGCTCCACATTGCTGCGGATGGGACATGGCTGTGGGTGGCTGACACAGCCCCACGCTTTCCCCTTGAAAGTGGGTGGAAACCTGAAAACTGCTTTCCTGCTCCTTTGTTTAATGCCCAGGATTTGGGGTTTCCATTCCTGTGTCCACTCCTGCCTTGTTAGGAGGACTTTGTCTCCGTTCTGTAGTATGGCATTGCTCCATTGGTTCAGAGAACTTCAGCTCCTCAGGTCTTGTCCCCAAGGGGCTGGGGGTGTGGGATGAAGCCACCTTGAGTTAAGCCATGGTGGTGTGTGCATTGCAGGACCAGCTCTGTGGCCGTGACCCCACGCTGACAGAGGAGCTTACAGCCATCCTCAACGAGCTGACACAGCTCAGCAAGACCGAGCACTCCAAAGTAGCCCTGAGAGCCCGGCAGGTCAGCGACCACCTCATCTCCTTGTGCCCATCCCTGTCCCCATCCCCTGTGCTCCCAACAACCTCTCCCCTTGCAGGTGCTCATTGCCTCTCACCTGCCCTCCTACGAGCTGCGGCACAACCAGGTGGAGTCCATCTTCCTCTCCTCTGTTGACATGCACGGACACGAGTACTGCCCTGAAAACCTGAAGGTTGGGAATTGTGCTTTTTTCCGCAGTGGGAATTCGGGTGGCTTTATGAGGCTGCAGGGGGCTTAGTCTTAAAAGTAGCCAAAAAAGCAGTCAAAGCCTTGCTGCAGTGTCAGTGCCTGTGTGGAGCAGAGGAGGGGGTGAACCCCGTTGCTGATAGGCCCCCCCCTCCTGCTCCTCACCCTGCTTGGTGGGGGATTGATGTGTGGATCTATGTCTAGGTCTGGCAGTGTCCCCGTGGTGGGCTGGGTTATCCCATGGCTGGTCCTGCACAGCCCCACACGAGGGACCCCTCCGGAACGTGCCTCTCCCATCCTATGATGGGGCTAGGGGCTTCCACTTCATCCTTGCCCGAGACCTTGCTTGCTTCCCCCAGAAACTGATCCTCTCAGAAACCACCATCTTCGATGTGCTTCCCATCTTCTTCTACCACACCAACCAGGCGGTGTGCATGGCAGCACTGGAGGTGAGGGCTGGGGGGGGCCCAGGGGCATGCCAGCTCTGGGGGGGAGACATGGATGTGTGTGGTGGGAGCAGGGGCGTGGTGGTACCTCCTGCCATCCCCCTCCCAGGTCTACGTGCGACGCGGGTACCTCGCCTATGAGCTGAACAGCCTGCAGCACCGGCAGCACCTGCCTGGTAGAGTTCCAGTTCATGCTGCCCTCCTCCCACCCAAACAGGTACAGGGGTGTGGATCAGCTCCCCCACGCAAAACATGGGGGTCCTCAGAGGGTGCTGTTGTGCTCCCCCTTGGCCAGTGGAGCCCGATGAGCCCTCTCTGGGTCAGGGTTCCATATGGGACCCAGGAGCGGTGCCTCCACCCGTGGCTGATGGCTGCCTTGCTCCCCCCTGCAGGATACCTGTCCCCATCAGCATATCCAACCCTGACCTGGCCCGGCACAGCACTGAGCTCTTCATGGACAGTGGCTTTTCGCCCCTGAGCCAGCGGCTGGGAGCTATGGTGGCCTTTGACAGATTTGAGGACTTCACCAGGTGGGTGAGGGGACGTGCCTGGCTGGTCAGACATGTGTCTTTTGGGTGCTGATGCAGTCATTAGAGAGCACAAGGGGTGGAAGAGCCAAAGCTGGCAGCAACTCCTGTTCCTCCTGCAGCCAGAGGTTGGGGCTGGGTGTTTTCAGTACAACAGGCACCATGGTGGGGACATGGCGTGTCTCTTGAGGACCCGTGGAGCCTGGGGAAAGCTGCCTGGCACACATTAAGCATCTCTGCGCATGAACACAGCAGCGCTAAGAGCTGTCTTTCATGAGCTGTGGCTTTGCCGTGGGCCTGGTCTGTCGCTAGTGCTGTCCCTCAGGCAGGGGTGGGCACGATACACTGACCTGTCACCCCACCCCTGCCATTTGGGCAGGAACTTCGATGAAGTGATGTCCTGTTTTGCCAACCCACCTTCAGAGAGCATGCCCTTCAACGAGCCACGAGCCACTATCTATGAGGAGGAGGAGGCCAAGGTGGGCACGATGCTGTTTCTGATCCCTCTCAGGTGGTGCCAGGATGGCGCTGCTGCTGGTCAGGGCTGACCAGGGCTTTGGTTTTATTCCCAGAACACGCACGAGGAGCCGATCCACATCCTCAACGTCGCGCTCCGCTGGGCTGACCATGCAGAAGACGAGAAGCTGGTGCCCATCTTCAGAGCCTTTGCCCAGTCCAAGGTCCGTCTCTGGGGCTGGACCCCCTTTTTGCAGAGCCTGCAAGCCAGGACACTGTACCCCAAGGCGCTGCCTCATCTCCACGCTGTGCTCCCCAAAACACTGCACCCCGCAGCAGCCACTTGGATTTTGTTTACTCCCTCGGTGGAGATATTTAAGCTCTTGTGACTGGTGGAATCTTCTGTTTCCATGCAGAAAAAGTTCCTCATTGACTGTGGTCTCCGGAGAATCACGTTTCTCATTGCCCAGCAGGTGAGTGCAGACCGAGCTGCAGGCAGACACCAGTGACTTTAGACACATGGAGCTTCTGCCTCTCTAAAACGCCTAGAGACATCTATAAGTAACTTGCAGACGTAGCACTGAGTGATGGATGTACCTCCTGAGCGTCAGGAGCTGGCAATTAATTAATGAAGGCTTCAACGAGTGATTGATCTCCTGTATTATCCTTTATGCTGCTAATGTCTATAGTAATGTGTGGTTCCTGTGTGGCTGCTCCACAGATTTAAGCTGCCTTTAAAAGGCATCGATTACTCCAGCTCTTTTCCCTCTGGGGGAGCAGGCAACCTCCAAGGCCTTTTCTTTCTGATGAATTCATTGTAAATCAGACAAAATCCTGTTGTCTTTTCTCTCCCCTTCGCTCCAGAGAGAATTCCCGAAGTTTTTCACGTTCAGAGCCAGGGATGAGGTAGGAGCTGTGGCTGGAGCAGAACCCATCTGGTGGCGTTGGCCAGCGCTCACTCGTGCCCTGTGCTGCCCCAGTTTGCAGAGGACCGCATCTACCGGCACCTGGAGCCAGCGCTCGCCTTCCAGCTGGAGCTGAGCCGCATGCGCAACTTCGACCTGACGGCCATCCCCTGCGCCAACCACAAGATGCACCTGTACCTGGGGGCTGCCAGGGTGCAGGCGGGCAGCGAGGCCACCGACTACCGCTTCTTCATCCGCGCCATCGTGCGCCACTCGGACTTCATCACCAAGGCAAGGCCGCGTGGAGCCCCCGGCTGCGGGCACACGCGGGTGACTGTGGGGTGCAGGGGGTGCTCCGGCCGCCCCTGAGCCACCCGCTGCATTGCAGGAAGCTTCCTTCGAGTACCTGCAGAATGA
>NW_009913682.1:20340-24663 GCF_000696875.1 Nestor notabilis | reverse complement strand
ACCACATCGTCCTCAACTTCGTCCCCACAGTCATCATGGACCCCTCCAAGGTGCGTTTCTTGGTGTCTTGCTTCCTGCTGTTGGTGTGTTGCTGATCTGGGGATGGAGATTACATCATCTCCGTGGTTGGTACCGTTGCATGAACGTGCAGTCACCCCCTACACCGGCTGTCAGACCTAGTCCCACCTAATCCTGGATGGGAGGTGGATTTGGCAGCCCCAGAGACTCCTGCAGCTTCATTTCTGTATTAGACCTTCACTGAGGGCTGTTTGCTGGGGAGGTGCTGAGATACCGTGCTCTGCAAAGACCAGGGATTTTTGTACAGACTTGGACAAGCAGGTGGTGTGCTGGAGGGCACGAGGGAGAGCAGCAGGCTGGAGGAGTGGGCCTTTGTCCATTCAGTAGGACACGGGGCACCATCTCTCCCTCTCCACAGTGGAGAAGCTGGTTGGCAGCATCAGCTTACAGGGACGGAGGGAAGGGGCTTTCCCAAAGCAAATCCAAAATGACTGTTTGAGGTGGGGATGCAGTGGGGCTGCTCCAGCCTTGGCACTGCACACTCAAGGACAGTGTTGTCCCTGGGGTCGGGGACCCACGTGTGTGCCATGCCCAGATCGAGGAGTCGGTGCGCTCCATGGTGATGCGCTATGGCAGGCGCCCCTTGGAACTCCGGGCAGCCGCCTCTGGAAGCTGCGGGTGCTGCAGGCCGAGGTGAAGATCAACATCCGCCTGACGCCCACTGCCAAGGCCATCCCCATCCGCCTCTTCCTGACCAACGAGTCCGGCTACTACCTGGACATCAGCCTCTACAAGGAAGTGAAGGACCCCACCACTGGCAGCGTGAGTAACTGGAGGTGGTGGGAGCCCAACTACAACTGCTTGAGCAGCTATTGGCACAGCGAAGCTTTTCGGTGGTTGCTGCAAGACTCCTCATGCATGTACAATGCTGGTGTGCCCCAGAGCCCCTGGGACCGTCCATCAGCATTCCCAGGGCTGTCCCAGTCTCACTTCCCTCTGTGCTGCATCCAGTTAGGCACCTCAGGGTGATGCTTTGCTCCAACATGGTGCTAAGCTCCGTCCATTCGGGCTCCCTGGGGTATTGCTGGTGTGTAATTGGGTGGGTTTTGGTCTGGGAGGTCATTGTTAGCGTGTTGCTGGTGCTTGCAGCGCACTCTGTCCCCTGAATAGCAAAGAGGGGGGTTGAAAATCATGTTGTTTGGTCAAGTAGAGCCATGGGTACAAGTGTCCTGCCCAGGCAAAGCTCCGCAGTGCTCCAGCCCTGCCAGGCTCCGGCGCCTCGGTGTTGCAGAGGGGACTCGCCTGCGTGCCGAGGGCAGGCAGCCAACGCTCTGCCCTTGTCTCCAGATCATGTTTCAGTCGTACGGGGACAAGCAAGGGCAGCAGCACGGGATGCCCATCAACACTGCCTACGTCACCAAGGACCTGCTCCAGGCCAAGCGGTTCCAGGCACAGTCCATGGGCACCACCTATGTGTATGACTTCCCGGAGATGATCAGGCAGGTCAGTGTGGCTGAGCAGAGGGGCTCCAAAGCACTGCATTTGCTTTTGTTTCCCACCCTCCCCACATATTTCTGTCTGTGGGAAAGACTCCTCTCCCCCGAGCTGGCAAATGACAGGAAGAAGAGCCCAAGCTCCAGCGGTTTTGGTTATATAAAGCGTTTCTAAACCAATTCCTCGCTCTTGCAAGTTGCCACAGTTGCACTCATGGAGGATGTGAACCAGAAGGCCCCACACAAGGAGGTCTGCAGCAGGTTTGGGGCTCTAACACAGGATTTTGCTCACCCCAAGTCCCAGCCTGCTGCAGGACGCGTGTGTCTGTGCTTGGTGATAGCCTTGGAGCTGCCGCAGCCCCCTGCTTTGAGCTCATCCTGTCTGCTATGTCTCTGCAGGCTCTCTTCAAGCTGTGGGGCTCCTCAGAGCGGTACCCCAAGGACATCCTGACCTACACTGAGCTGGTGCTGGACTCGCAGGGGCAGCTTGTGCAGATGAACAGGGTCCCTGGAGGGAATCAGGTAGTGGGGGATGATTTCGGGGGTGTGTGGGGGGAAGCTGTGCTGCAGCAGGTGGGAATGGCGGGTGGCTTCCCCAGCCGGGCCATGTTTAAAGCCTGGGGGATGCTCCTCAAGCATTTTGTGTGTTGGTGAATACAGTCTGCAGCTCAGATCCCTTTCCCTGGAGGAGCCTGCCCTGTGACCTTGTGCTGTTTTGGGACAGGTTGGGATGGTTGCTTTCAAAATGAAGCTGAAGACCCCCGAGTATCCGAAGGGCCGGGACATCGTGCTCATCTGCAACGACATCACACACCGGATCGGCTCCTTCGGGCCGGAGGAGGACCTGGTCTTCCTGCGGGCCTCGGAGCTGGCGCGGGCCGAGGGCATCCCCCGCGTCTACATCGCTGCCAACAGCGGCGCCCGCATCGGCTTCGCCGATGAGATAAAGCACATGTTCCAGGTGGCCTGGGTGGACCCTGAGAACCCCTACAAGGTGTGTGGGCACCTCCCCTCCTGCCAGCACAGGAAACAACACAGGACTTTTCTGGTTGTTCCCTGCCCACATCGAAACTGGGATAGAAAACTGTGGGATCGGTGAGTGTGTGCGGGGAGGGCTTCACAACTCACCCTCCTCTTTGTTTTCAGGGGTTCAAGTACCTGTACCTGACCCCCCAGGACTACACAAGGATCAGTGCCATGAACTCAGTGCGCAGTGAGCATGTGGAGGAGGGGGGCGAGTCCAGGTGAGCCCCCTATCCCATGGGGCACACAGAGACACCCCAACCCTCCCTGCATCCCTGCCAGGATGCAGCTCCCATGTCCTGGCTCAGCATCCTGCCAGGCACATCATGCAAATGAGTGCTTCCTTGCTTCCCTCTGTCCTGCCTCTGTTTCCCCCCAGGTATGTCCTCCTGGACATCATTGGGAAGGAAAATGGATTTGGGGTGGAAAACCTGAGAGCTGCTGGTACCATCGCTGGGGAGTCCTCTCGTGCTTATGATGAAATAGTGACTATCAGCATGGTACAGCCACAGGCCCTTCCCCTGCTCTGCTCCTCCCCTGCCTCCTACTTGCTTTTACTTTACCAGCCCCTACTTACTCTGGAGGGAATAACAGGATGCAACAGGCAATCTGGTGCAACCTGGCTGTGCAGAGCCCTGCAGAGCATCATTCTCCCAGTGCTCATGGGCTGTGCTGCAGCCCTTTCTTCCCAGTAACTTCACGTGTCCTTTTGTGTGTATCCAGGTGTCCTGTCGTGCCATTGGGATCGGTGCATACCTGGTGAGACTGGGCCAGCGTGTTATCCAGGTGGAGAACTCCCACATCATCCTCACTGGTGTCACTGCTCTCAATAAGGTACCATGCTCTGGCTGCGTGTCCTCCCCCGGCACTGGCCCTCATACCACTACATGCATGGGCTCCTTCCCCTTCCCATGGGAAGAGGTGGCAGTTCCCTGCATGTCACCTCACAGGACCTGTCATGGGAACAGTTTGGCTCCAGTCCCAGGGGCAGGACCGGTCTCTGGGCAGAATCACACTGGTTTGAGCTGAGTTGAAACCCACTTGGCTAAACCGATGCACTTGTCTGGAGCAGGGTCCCTTTGCTTTAACGTCAGCGTGGTAGCCAGAGGTGGAAATTCGGCCTCAAACCACAGGGAACATACTTGTGCAGATGTCTGGCTTCACAAGCAGAGCAAGGAGGAGCAGCTCCCGTGTGAGCAGAGACTGATCTCTGTGTGTTACCACTTCTGACTAGGTGCTGGGCCGTGAAGTTTACACATCCAATAACCAGCTGGGGGGGGTGCAGATCATGCACAACAACGGCGTTTCCCATGTCACTGTCCCAGATGACTTTGAGGGGGTCTACACCATCCTGCAGTGGCTCGCATACATGCCCAAGGTAGGAGGATGCTGCAGGATGATGCTGTGGGGTGTTACCCTATAGCTGGCTGGTGACTGGCCCTTTGGGGCTCTCCCTTGCAGGACAACCGGAGCCCAGTGCCCATCATTGCCATAAGTGACCCTGTTGAAAGAGAAATTGATTTTATCCCTTCCAAAGTCCCCTATGACCCCAGGTGGATGCTGGCAGGGAGACCCCATCCAAGTAAGTGAGAGCAACCTGAGGCCTCTGCAGCAGTACTCCTAAACATACATTGTAGGTGCAAATCCCAGGTCCTGGTTCAGAAGGTGCTTTTTGGGATGAGTAGATGCACAGGAAGCTCTTCAGTGCTCTCTGTTGTGCCACTTCACTTCTTCCTGTGCTCTGCAGCAATCAAGGGGACCTGGCAGAGCGGCTTTTTCGACCCGGGCA
>NW_009913682.1:17835-20255 GCF_000696875.1 Nestor notabilis | reverse complement strand
TTGCTCTCTGTTGTGCCACTTCACTTCTTCCTGTGCTCTGCAGCAATCAAGGGGACCTGGCAGAGCGGCTTCTTCGACCAGGGCAGCTTCATGGAGATCATGAGGCCGTGGGCTCAGACCGTTGTGGTTGGCAGAGCACGGTAGGGCAGGGAGGCATGCAGGGAGCCTGCATGTGTGGCCATGGCACTGCTTGTGGGAAGGTGGAGGGAAAACGCCTCTCAGGTGGGGCTGGGGTGCAGCATGGAGGGGAACTGGCCTCTGCTGAGAGCACCCTGCCCTGCTGCAGGCTGGGAGGTCTCCCTGTGGGTGTCATCGCCGTCGAGACCCGCACCGTGGAGGTGACGATACCCGCGGACCCGGCCAACCTGGACTCGGAGGCGAAGGTGTGTGGGGACACCTTGGTGTGGCTGAACGGCAGCTGGGAGGGGGCTGGAGGCGGGAGCAGGGGAAAAGCTTAGTGTGATCCCCTTGGCTTTTCCTTAAAAATCCATGGACACTGGTGAAATTAAGGGTGCTTGGTCAGTTTGTTGTCTTTTAGCTCCTTCACACCATGTGCTGCCAACCTACTGGTGCAGCATGGTGGGAAGCACTGGTGCCAGTCTCGGTGCTGCTGCTCTGTCTTTTCCAGATAGTCCAGCAGGCCGGGCAGGTCTGGTTCCCAGACTCTGCTTTTAAAACAGCCCAGGCTATTCGGGACTTCAACCGGGAGCATCTCCCACTCATGATCTTTGCCAACTGGAGAGGCTTCTCCAGCGGCATGAAAGGTACCTGAGCTTTGGGTGCCCACATCCCTGTGCTGTGACATACTGTGGGCACTGGTCTGGGGATTACCCAGCCCACCAGCGCCCTTCCTGCACCACTCTGTGGGGTTGGGCTGGGGACACGATGGGCCATTGCCAGGGCTTGGCGGCTTCCTGCTGGGCTGGTTTTGGGGTGCTTGTTTGGCCTTTCCAATGGAGAAGGTGGCTTTGGGCAGGTAGGAGGAGGCAAGGGGCCTAGGGCAATCAGGGCACCCAGACACTAAAATCCCTTTGGCTTTCAGACATGTACGACCAAATGCTGAAGTTCGGCGCCTTCATCGTCGACAGCCTGCGGGACTTCAAGCAGCCCGTCCTGGTCTACATCCCACCGCAGGCCGAGCTGCGGGGGGGCTCCTGGGTGGTCATCGACTCCACCATCAACCCCCTGTACGTGGAGCTCTATGCGGACAAGGAGAGCAGGTCAGCATCCAGAACACATCTGCAGCCTGGGGGTGGGGAAGCGAGAGCTGGTGCATGGGGCCTGCGGTCGTATCCTCCTGCTGAGAGTTGCCTGGACCTCTTGTCCCAGGATTTATTCTCCCCTGGAGACCAGTCCCTGATCTTTGCCACATTTTCCTTCCAGGGCAGGCATTTTGGAGCCTGGAGGAACAGTGGAGATCAAGTTCAGAAGGAAAGATTTGGTGAAGACCATGAGAAGGATCGATACAGTCTATGCCAAGCTCGCTGAGCAGCTGGGTAAGGGACGGGTGTTTCGCTTAGTGAGCGCTGGTTGCAGTAAGTTTAGAACATTTAAAACACCATCAGGAAACCTTTTAGTGTTCCTCTGTGAAAATTCCTTATGGCTTTTCTGGTGATGGAGCCTGCCAAGAGGATGTGGTGGTACCTTAAAACACCAGTATCTCCTGTGGGCTCCACAAATGGTGCTGGACTTCTCTCCCATGCTTTGAGATGAAGAATGGCAATGGCCACGCTGAATCAGTACCTAGTGAGATGACACACGGTCGTTGCAGAGCAGGGGTGTAGATGTTCCAAAGCAAAGGGATGTGATGCTGGCACCATTTCCTGGGGGGGGGGCCCGTGTTGGGGGGGGGGGGGGGTGGGTAGCTGATGTGGGAGCAGAGCCCAGCCCCTGCGGTGGCCTGTGGATCCCATCGCAGGGATGGAGGGTGGGCTGCTCAGCACGGCATCTCCCACAGGAACCCCCCAGCTGCCCGAGGTGCAGCGCAAGGAGCTGGAGCAGCAGCTCAAGGCCCGGGAGGAGCTCCTGCTGCCCATGTACTACCAGGTGGCCGTGCACTTTGCTGACCTGCACGACACCCCGGGCCGCATGCAGGAGAAGGGTGTCATCACGGTGAGCCAGGGCACCACGGGAAGGGGCTGGGCACTGGGGGGTTGCTGTGGTTTGGGGTTTACTGTGGTTTCCTGGGGGTTTGGGCTTCAACAGCCCTGTCCTGGGGGTGCTGCTCTCTGCTCCAGCCCAGCAGAGCTGTCTTCAGACGCGCTGGTGCGAGCTGGGAGCGAAGAGCCGCTGCCCATCAGCTGCTCCTCCTCCTGCAAAGACCAGCCCAGGCTCTGCTCCGTTCCTGCAGGACATCCTGGAGTGGAGGAGCGCCCGCTCCTTCCTCTACTGGCGGCTGGGCCGGCCCGCGCCGGGGGGGG
>NW_009913682.1:12784-17637 GCF_000696875.1 Nestor notabilis | reverse complement strand
GGAGCCCCCGCTCCTTCCTCTACTGGCGGCTGCGCCGGCTGCTGCTGGAGGAGGCGGTGAAGGCCGAGGTCCTGAAGGCGAACAGCGAGCTCAGCCACATCCACGTCCAGTCCATGCTGCGGCGCTGGTTCATGGAGACGGAAGGAGCCGAGAAGGTACCCCCTGCCCCAGCTTCCGGAGGCACCCCCGGGGCCGTCACCTTGCTCCCGTGGCACTCGGTTGTTTCATAGGTGCCTCCCTGAGGGTTTAAAGGTGTGATGGGAATTACTTCTTCTCCAGAGTGGGTGTTTACATGCCAGGGAGTGGGGATTGTTCTGTGCTGTATGTGCAGGCCTGAGATGAATCCCCCCCCCCCTTGCCTGCTTTTGTGGTGGGAGGAAAAACCCTGAGGCCACAGCAGAAAGGGGGTTCAGGCTGTGCAGGCAGCAGGACCCTCTGCCCACGGTGCTGTTCTCCCCAGGGCTACCTCTGGGACAACAACCAGGTGGTAGTGGAGTGGCTGGAGAAGCACATGCAAGAGGATGAAAGTGCCCAGTCAGCCATCCGGGAGAACATCAAGTGCTTGAAGCGGGACTTTGTGCTCAAGCACATCCGGAGGTGAGTGGCTGTGGGAGCTGGATGGGGTGATGTTGTCTCCTGGGCTGGGGACAGCACGTGGTGGAGATGAAGCAGTTCTTGCTTCAGCCTCCAAGGCAGCCACCGTCTCCCTTCTGCCTTGCAGCTTGGTCCAAACCAACCCCGAGGTGACCATGGACTGCATCACTCAGATAGCTCAGCACCTCAGCCCTGCACAGAAGGCCCAGGTTGCCCATCTCCTGTCAACAGTGGATAATGACAGCCCATCTTGAGCCGGTGGCATGCAGGGCAATTGCCATGGGGCAGGAGGGACACCGGGACACGCTGCTGCCCAGAGGCCAGACCTCACCTCCCCACCCGGTCCCTCAGTCCGTGAACTGAAGCTTTGGGCTCTTACTCGTGTGCCTGAATAAGGATGGCAGTGTTTGCGTTTTGGGCCCTGAAGCTGGTCTTGCCATCCATCGAAGTTCCCTCTGGTGCTGGGGTGTTCGTCAGAGGGGCAGCTTGGCAGGAGATAGACTCGTCCTGAGCCAGGCCTGGAGTCTGGACCTGGTGCAGAGGTTGGTTTTAAATCCACAATCTTTTACTGTGTTTTGCAAGCTCTGGCCTTAGTCTTTAAAGCAGGCACCAGTGTCAGGCACATGGCAGGAGACTGGATGGAGCTGGAAGTACAAACCGCATGGCCCAGGCACTGCGGGGAAGCGGGACGAAGGAGGAGGAGGAGGTCTCCGTGTGGCTGTGTTGAGGCTGACCAGCACTGGCACAAGGAAGTGTAACCCCTGCTTAAGCAGCAGTCACAACGTGCTGTTTTCTAATAAACTCAGGAACTGTGAAGAGCAGCTTGTCTCGTCCTTCCCCTTTCTGCGGAGCAGTCAGGAGATGGGACTGGGTAGCTGGTGGCCCAGAAGAGGCATCAGTGAGCTGTGCTGGGGGCTGTTGCAGCAGAAGCACCGATGGATCCACCATGGTTTGACTGACCCAGTTGTTCCTCTCACCTGTCTCACGTCCCTTCTGGCTCCCGCTGTGGCTTCTTGGGGTGTTTTCAGCCTGTGGCTCCTACAGGGGACAGAGAGGAGGGTCCTGCCTCAGTAACCAGGTTGCTCTGCTGAAGCACAGTAGCTGGGGTGAGCTCTCTGTGTGCTTGGACCTGGACCTTGCATCTAGGGTGGCCTTTGGTGGGATCAAAGCCTCGTTCGTGGAGGGGAAATGTGGAACGTGGTGTCCAGTGCCCCAGTGTGTCACTTCACCAGCACAGGGTTAGTTTTGGCTTGCAGAGGGGGCAGCAGGGTGGCGATGGGAGGTGGGATGCCTGGTTCCAGGGCAGTTCGAGCCATGCCTGGGCTGGGGGTCCCACAGGATCTGCAGGGGGGTGCTCCCTGTCCTAGGGCTGGGAGAAAAGGGCCTTGTGAAATGCTTTGTGGTTTGAAAGGTGTCGCTGCGCTCTGGGAAGGGGGGGTGATGGTCACTGTACGGGCCAGGCCCAGGCAATAAAGTGAGCCCAGCTCTCGGGCCGCTCTCCTGCCCTCCTGCTGTCCTTGTATAAACGTGGTGGGTCTGAGCAGGGGCCGGCGCCTCTGTCACTGCGCGGCCCTCTCCCTGCAGCACTCGCGCTGCCACCGGTGCAGTTACAACACCCACAACCACGGGCTGAGTGCTAAGAAATGTTTATTGAACACATGAAGAACCAGCGCCGCCGCCGCTCACAGCAAAGGAACACTCATGACAATAAATTAGGACGTGGAGCATCGTGCCCCTTCGGAAGAGGTGGCTGTGGGCAGATGCTCGGGGGGAAGATTCAGGCACAGACGTTTTCCAGCCCTTGATCTTCACTGCGGGATCTCCAAGCCCCAGAGCGTGGATCCAGCATCCTGCACCCTCCAGTCTGCAGCACATGGAGCAGTGTGGGATGAGGAGCCTGTGAGCACGGGGGTGCAATCCCAGGAACCGGGAGAGTCTGTGGATGCACAGGAACAGATGAAACGCAAGACCTAAGCATTGGTCTGTGCTCACAGAGGTGTAAGTAGACTAAATGCTGAATTCCAGCATCCAGTAACTTTGTAGATTTTCAGGTATCTCTTTCTTTGCAAGGGCTGTTGCCAGGTATAAAGCAGGGTTTGACAATGTACAAGCCTACATTAGCCTCAGTTGTCCTGGGTTAATCAGGAGCAAAAGACGTTGTGACAGTCATTAGGAACAGTTACAATATTTGGTCTCTGAGTTATTCTTTATAACACATGAGTTTCACAGTATCAAAAGTGCTTCTTTAAATGTGGTGTGACAACAGCGGTTGAACTCGTTGCATTTGGAGCAGGAATAACTTAGTGGATGTAAACCAGGTCACTGCAGCATTTGACAAACTCACTTCACATAATTTCTTTTCATAACAATAAATATAAATAAATTTACAAACAGTAACACTGCCTAGCACAGAACAGACAGGAGCACGATGCACAAGATCTAACCACATCTAATCTCTTCAAAACCCCTAAAAATAGGCATAATTCCTAAAATCTTCTAGTTCAGTAATTCAGTAGTACCACTCCCTTCACAGGTAAGGGCTCTGCCTTTAATCCTACATAGAACAGTTCTCTGCTATGGGTTGGATTTTTCACTTTTAGTATTTTTCCTCCTTTTTTCCTACTTCATAACAATAAATTAACAATAGTTATGTCCAGAAAGTGTTAGTGGTGCAAGTGGCTCCAGAACCTGTGTGGTCCTTGATCAAGGGCAACAGTTATTTGGTAACTTTAGGAAAAGAGATGGAATTGGTGCAGGATCAACCCCTTTGGGCTACAACTTGGTGCTGACTGGCCCATTGACTTGTGTTGGCTTCTGTGTAGGTGGTGCCCAAAGAGCATCCAGTGTGTGTACCTTAACTGGATGGTTTTAGCTCAGTTACTTTCGAGTCAAGTTCCTGCTGGCTGAGGCCTTCCACATCCTTCTGGAGAGCTCCCCAGTCCTGGAGCACAAGTGTCCATGCCCCTTCTTCAGCCTTCCAGCACGTGAAAGTGGTTCTGCTGGTGACAGTTTGATTTATTTTGGCATCACGTGCTGCGTCCCAGGGAATAGCATCTGCAGGAGGAGCTCTCTTATTGCTTTCAGGTTGGATTTGAATGGTTGGGAGAAACTGGCCCCTACGCTGGAGGTCCCTGGAATGGTGCAAAGCTCAGAGCAGAGCGATGGGTTTGTTGCCCTGGGGGTTCATGTACTGAGCTGCCGCTGCCACGTTGTCCAGCGTGGTGTAGGTGGTGTAAAGGCCGGTGACCTGCACGTCCGAGAAGGAGTGATCGCTGCCGCTGGAGACAGGGGTGAGGCCGGGGGTGCCCAGGTCACAGTCTGAGAGGTGGAGCGGGGAGGTGCTGAAGGCAGCCAGGGTGTCGAGGCTGAAGCTGTCGTCTTTCATCTCCTCCCATATGTTACCTGGGGAAGATGAAAGTCTGGTCACAGCAACGCATCCAGCCCCCCCAGGCACCACGTGTAGGGGTCAGTATGTAACAAGAGGGCTTTGCCCACTGCTTAGGACCAGCGCTGCTCCTGGGTGCTGCCAGTTGTAGTGCAAAGGCAACAGCAACTGTATCTGTTCCCCCCCTGAATCCTTTGGTTTCGGGAGGAGTTTAGGACTCTCTGGACAGCATCTATCTACCATGTGCTAACCAGAAACCCAAGGACCACACCAAGCTGGGGAAGTTCTTTTACAGAAAGGAGAAACCAAGGTGCAAGCAGCACTCTGGTTTCCCAGGGGCAGGGAGCGGTGATGGCCCAGGCAGCTGGACAACCCTGCTCATATCTGCTGCAGTGCCTGTGCGTGAACCATGAAGGTGGGTTGTTGTCCCACCTAGCACAGGGCAGGAATTTCCATGTAGAAGGGCCAGGGAAGTCATGCTGCAGCAGCCAGCACCCAAAGTTCCAGCTCAGTTACATCCCATCCCAGAGCACCCTGGTTATATACTCAGTGCCTACGTAAAACCACATAAATCACGTCCTTCCCCGCCCCAGCTTCCTCCTCCTGTACCTTGCAATGCAAAATCCATGATGCTTGGGTCGAGAGCGTCCACCTCCGTGCTCATGTCCGCTGTCACGTTCAGGAAGTCCGGCGGCGCGCGTCCCATGGGATGGTGTGGGAGAGGGCTGTGGCTCCCATCAGGTAGGGTATGGAGAGGAGGTGTCTGCGCGGGTGCTGGTGAGTCTGGGGCGATGCGAGGCTGGGGCTGGAGCTGGTGGTGCAGGGGCATGGACTGCAGCGAGAGCGGCATGCGCGGCTGGGGCGGGAGCGCGGG
>NW_009913682.1:8485-12743 GCF_000696875.1 Nestor notabilis | reverse complement strand
GGCTGCTTGCTGGGCCGCCGGCAGCTCTCCGGTCTGTCGGTGATCAGCTTGTCCAGCTCCTCTGCACCAGCGATGCCCATTCCCAGGGGAGAAAAGAGACAGTTTAACCCGTTTGCTCAAGCAGGGCCTGGCCAAAGCATTTCAGAAGTGAGCAGAGCCCCGCGCTCTTGCCGTGGAGCCGGATGGGCAGTGACTGTCACTGTACGAGAAGTGGCCCAGGGACAGGCTTTGGCTGTGCAGGGAGCCCCTGCCTCAGCTAAGGAAGTGATCACAGGAGACTTGGGGCAACTAAAGCCATCACTATTAGCAGCTGACCCACAGAGGCAGAACTGAGCATCCTCAGCAGCTCTTCTGCTCTGATGGATGATGCTCTAAATTCTGCTTGTATCTCAAAAGAGGTTGGTACAAGAGACTCCCACCACTTTCAATGGCGCTTTTGTTTTTAAGCAGAGAACATAATTTATCATTGATTGAACGTTACAGATTTTGGAGCAAAAAGCTCCAGTCGATTTTGCCAACATTGAGCTCCTGGAAGCTCAGAACCGTGCGACTTCATAAATAAGAATGAGAAAGTCTTAGTGAAGGGTGAATTTTGCAGAGGAGCAGCCAGAAACTGTTAAAACGTGACATTATAACTAACAGAGGCAGCGTAGCTCCTCAGGTGGCCTTGGCTGTGCTGGGTGAGTTAACAGAGGGGAAAGGACAACCCATTTTGAAGCTGGGGACTGATTTGCACTGAGGGCCTCCAAAACCAGCTGTCAGTTCAGTTCCCTCCTCCTGCTGCTGTCAAACCGCCTTGAGCCAGCAGCAATGAGCTCAGTCAGCGCGGAGCACGGGCTATTTCAGCTGAGCAGAGGAGGAGGCTGCTGCAGGCCAGGAGAGCTCTGACTAGTCTGCTCTGTTCCATATAACTTAGTCACCAAGATTCACCCATCCCTGGGCAAACAGCCCTTTTCTCCCCCTCTTGCCTCTCACACACATACCAAAACCACACCATAAGCCCTACCTGGGTTAGCCATGCTCCTGTGAATAGCAGCCAGGTCCTTTCGCTTCCACTTCTGCATCTCCTCCTCCATCTTGTCGATCTTGGCTGGGTTGAGAGCCCACAGACACCCTTTGCGGGAGGTGCCGCTCAGTTTGTTCTCCACCTTCTCAAAACACTTGTTCAGGGACAGGTTGTGGCGCACAGAGTTCTTCCAGCCATCAGGGGCTGTCTGAAAGGTGCAGGAGGATGTCGGTGAAGTGAGGCATGAACAAAGTGCTTGTGAGGATCTGCCTCCACCCTTTGGGTGCACACGTACCTTGAAGTAGGGGAAGTGCTCCTTCATGAAGCTGTAGATCTCGCTCACTGGGAGGCTGCCCGTTTTGCTGTTCTTCAGGGCCATTGCAATCAAACAGCTACAGGGCAGAGAAACAGGAAAGAAGGGGTTGCATGCACTTAGCCATCCTCCTGCCTTCTGGTCTAGCACCCTCGGACCCATCTTGTCAGACACAAACAGTTGGCTGATCGTGGGGTTACTGCTCACAAGTGCTCAAGAGCTATCAAGCTATCTGCTCTCTACTCACCTGTATGAATAGATGGGCTTGGGGTAATGCTTTGGGTGCAGCTCTTGGGCAGAGTGAGGAGCCAGGCGTGGCTGAGAGTAGTGGGGCTGAGTCCCATAGGATGTGTTGTAGATTGCTGCTGGGTTACACTGTGTGCAGAAGGAAAAGATGGAAAAGGGTGGATGCAAAGTGTCCAGGGGTAGGTAACTTTAGGGATATTGTATTGGTTTTCTCTTAAAAGTTCTAGATGTGATCTCGGGGGGTACTTCAAGACACAGATGACAAGCAAATAACAGTACCTGTTGTGTGTTCTGTGCTAGGGCAAACACTTGCTGTGAATGAGGAGGAGGAAAGAGCTGTTGCTGTGTTTGTAAACTAGGGGATGGCTGCCCTCCTACAGCATATTGACTCATCTGCTGAGATAAAGACAACAGATGTGTCAGTCTCAAAACACCAACATCTTTCCTAGAAGAGAAGTGTTACAATAATAAACCATCAAGGGCTGCTCTTACGTTTGTGCCGTGTGTTGAAATAGAATTGAGGCCCAGGATACCCTGGGGAAGGCTGGCCTGGACGTGGATCATTGCTCCAGGTGCTCCTGTCGAGTGCAGGTTGTTTGCCACGGGACCTATTTTGGGGAAAGCAAAGGCAATGAATGTCTGCATGGAAGTGCACTTCAGAAAAGAGCTGGCATTTACTTTTAGCAGATGCACTTGAAGACAGCTCAGCTCTGGAGTGGATAATCACACCTCGCTGCTTTCCATCCCCAAAGAACCCCGAGTTTCACAAACAGCCAAGATGACTTCAGCTGCTCCTAAGACTCGTTATGCAGGGAACGAGAGATGACATCTGTGTAAGAGTCCGCAGTGCTGCTACACACACAGGAGCTTACAGAAGAAAAAGCCCCACGTATCCAGCACTATCTGTGCTCCAGGATTTTGCTCTAAAGCAGAGGATACACTGTGCTCTCTCAGCTGAACGCCCTGGGGAACAAGGGTGTTTATCTAAAGGATGCTCACAAGAAAAGGCAGGCATTCAGTGAACACGTGCTGTAAGTGTGCGAAGCAAACAGGTACGGGGTAAATAAGTTACTCTGAATTTTATCAGTGTTGAAACAAATGAGAAAGACTGATTATCTGATGCCAAAGCTGTGGAAAACCTCTGAAATCAAAGTCTTAATTACCTTGGCCCAAGTTCATATAACAAGGCCCCAGCAACTACACTGGGCAGAAATGTCAGTTGGATCCTAAGATCTCAGCTGCCACTGCCAGGGCTCACTGCCTCTTGGGATGAAGGAAATGGATCAGTGATGCCTTCACCAGAAGGCAACAGGCTCCAGGTCTTTCGACAGGAACCAAAATCTGATGCATTTAACAGGAGCCCAGTAACAGGAAAGCTGGCCTGGGGAGGGGAGGAGGTGGTAGCTGTGTCTGTTTAAAGGGCAGTTCCTTAACACCCCAGCAGTTTACCTGTCTGTTGTAGCATCGCATTCTGGGCACCGAGGCTAAAATCCATTCTCCCACTGGCCATCTGCTGTAACCGAGGGACATCAACAGATGTCAGCCACGACAAGGACTGCAAGTCGCTGGGGAGGTCATCCTCACTCAGTTGGGAGGGCTCGGGAGCGAGGAGCCTGCGGGACAGCGCGAGAGGTGAGCAGAGGGCTGAGCTGCTGCATCGCTGCCCCGCTCGGAGGGGAGGTGTCCGCGATGCCAGAGCTCACGTTTTCAGCTGCTGCAGAAACGAACCTCTGATCGCTGCCATTCAGAGCTGTGGAGTTACTGGTACTTAACAAGCGAACCACAAAGCATGCAAAGCAATTATTAGGGAGGTTTTGGCTTACTAAAGGCTCTGAACGCAAAGCCAGTGACTGAATGCACACTCACGCCCAGCCTGTCGTTGGCAGCACAATGATGAGAGGCTGCTTTTGGGTTAAAGCTCTGGGTTTGACCCATCCCGCACGCTCTATCCTACCTGTTTGGTTTTGCTTCTGCTAGAATGGTACAAAACTGATATATATTTACAGTGCTCAAGAAATCCTGTGTGGCCAAAACTCCTATTAAAGTCAGTAAAAGAACTATTGCACATGAAGGGCTAAACTACTTTTACTGATGTTAGAGTATTACAGAAGTCACAGGTATCTTAGAACATGTCAGGAAGTTGTCATTAGATACTCAGGGTAAACCCAAAGGGATTCAGGTCCAGGAAAACACGTTTCTCTCTCAGAAGAAAGTAGTTTAGTTGATGTAGTTGATTTTGCTTTCAAAACAGAGACTTTCAAGAGCTCTCCCGTAGATGTGTGCCACAAACGTGTGTTCGTTGCCAAATGACAGTGCAAAAGCCTCGAATAAATCTGGTCTCTTGCTGAAGCATCTTTTATGTTTTAGACTACTCTAAATCAGTTCAAAAGAAGGAGGCAGAACTCCAGTGCCTGCCTGCCCAGCAGCTTTCAGCTCCTCTATTCATGATCTCCAGAAACATGTATCCAAGTCCCCGTAACTATTATCTGGGAGATCTGGAAAGCAGAGGGTGATTTATTTGTTTGTTAAAAGACTCTGAAAAGAAGAAAAGGGGAGGGAAAAACCCCCTCAAAACACATGACCAGGAGCCAAAAGCTCGAATCCTGGCCAGAAAACATCTTCAAACCTCTCTCCCAGCCTCCCCTGGTCCCTTTCTCCTACTGTAGTTACAGCACAATAATTAGCATCGCCAT
>NW_009913682.1:0-7994 GCF_000696875.1 Nestor notabilis | reverse complement strand
CCCATTGTGCCGCCAGCAACCGCTGCCCGCCGGCACGTGGCCTCCATTGTTTTTGGGATTCTTGCTTAATTGTTTCCCCCCCCACCCCTTCTCTCCCTTCTTCTCCTCCTCTTTCCAACCCTCCCATTAATCTGGCTGAATGACAGGCGACACACAGCACACATCACATGCCATCTGGCACCCCGGCCCCTGCCAGTCCTCCCAGGCACCGCAGCCCCCTCAACAAACAGCGGGGTCAGATGGGCGGTGAGGGTCAGCACACGCCTCCTGTCAGGCAATGAATCCACCACATGCCCTCGCCGCTGCTCCGCACGGGATGAGCATCCATCCATCCCCGCGCCGCCGGTGCTCCTCTGCAGCCTGCGCGCCTTTAGCCTGGGAAACAGAGGCCTCTGCTTTGCGCTCCCCCCGGATGCACTCATCCTGGTGCTCTTCCAGAGGTGGGAATGAGTGGTGATGCTCTGGGCACAGCTGGATGTCATCAGAAGCTTCAGCTGCACCTCCTCGACTTGCCCGTGAGCATTATGCAGCGTATCCTGCTCAGCATCCTCACGCTGCCAACCCAAGCTGTCAATCCAAACGGGAACAAGGAAGGTGCCTGAACTTTTAGGTTGATATTAACAGTTACTAGAAGCACAGAATCCCAGCCTGGTTTGGGTTGAAGGGAGCTTAAAGCTCCTCCAGCTCCAACCCCTGCCACGGGCAGGGACACCTTCCACTAGAGCAGGTTGCTCCAAGCCCCTGTGTCCAACCTGGCCTTGAACACTGCCAGGGATGGGGCAGCCACAGCTTCTCTGGGCTTAAACAGATACCAAGATGCAATAATAAATAACATCTAGACAAATGTGTGAGCCAGCTCTTTCTCCAAGACAAAGACATTTCCCTCCCTTCCCCATCCTAGCACAGCTGTTTGCATTTGGTTTACGGTTCTTTTAAAACCACCTCTGGCTGCTCACTAACTCCTTTTTGTTTTTAAAGGATTTGTTAGTTGCCAGAATAACTGTTTTCATTAATAAGGGAGAAAAAAAAGTTATTGAATCAGGATAAAATACTTCATGTTTCAGGATTATTCTACAGGTTGTCTTCAAAACCAGTGTTGAAATTTCATGTCTTAAAGAAGGTGAAACTGCTTGAAGTATGCTCAGGGGTTTTAAACACCCAGATACATTCTGCAGTGGAAACCCAGCTCGTGTCCCAGTGCACAGCCTCACTGTGTGCCCTGCTTTTAGTGAAGGAATGCTGATCTAGCTGCCTCGGGAGAGAGCAGCGCACAGGAATACCTGACATTTTCATCTCATCGGGTTCAATCTCCCTGACCTGAAAAACCGCCTGTGCCAAGACAACTGCAGGTGGATCAGTACACGCTGTAATATCATGTGGACGCTGATTCTGCTCCCCTCCACCACCCTCTTCATCTCACGTTCGAGGGCAAACTTCAGGAGTCAGAGATCCTGCCTTTGGACGGGTGTTCACAGCCCCTGGCACAATGGGCCACTGTAGTAAAAGCAGCTCTTTCCTTTCAGAGCATGTAAATGAGATAAATAGTGATACGCTGTAATTAATGCACACACCAAGAACGTCCCCAGCTGCACATTCCCCAGGGCTGCCTGGTGCACAGGCTGAGCCAGGAACCCCTGGGAGGACAACGTGACAGTGACACCAACGGCGCTGCGACCATGAGATGACTTATAAAGGTCTGATGACATGATGCAACTTGGGGTTTACCCCTCTCTTTTCAAACCTCTGCAGGAAAACACGCTTGTTTCTGTGTGTTCCTGTCCTAGAAAGGCACTGCAGAGCAGGAATCCACATGATGCTGAGGGTTTAAGCCCCAGTTCTCCTGTGTGCATCAGAGGATGTACCCGAGCTATGACAGGTATGATACATAACGCTCGGAGGCAGTGTGAGTCTTTGCTACCTGCTCTAGCATGCACTGCCCAAAATATTTATCCAGTCAGGGCAAGAGACCTTTGTGCCAGCCTGCACAAAGTTTGCCTTCCCAGAATCAGGAAAAACACCCCTGGGAACGAAACTCCTTCCCAGATCTCCCAATACTGAGCTCCAACCTTTCTGCCTGCAGTCACAGGGATGGGTCTCCTGCATTTGCTGCACATCTGACAAAGTTCACTAGGGCCTGTCAGCAGTGAGAAGCCATCAGCTAGATGTACCTAAAGATATCTCTATATGTTTTTTCCCCCACCAATTACATCCTGCTGGCACAACAGCTACGTAGATGGAATGAAATCCATTCCTGGCATAACCTCGTGGGACTCTTCAGAGTTGAATTTAGATCTATATTCATAGATGTAGCTTTACCATCTTTCCTCACATTAAGCTGGTCTAAGAGCTGGGTCTAAGGTAGTTCCTCACTACTGTCAAGGTGAACTATCCGCTTCTACACTGGCAAACACCTTGGCACGGGCAATTTGTCACTGGAGATTATAGGGGCTGCCTCTTCAACAGCACGGTAGAATAATCTGCCAAACAAGTGTGGTAAGACTAAAGGAAAGCTCAGCAGTGACAAGCATACTGTAACGGATTTTATCTCCAGATAGTTTAACCAATAACTGGGTGTTTCAGTTTATGGACTATTTATATTTACTTATTGCCGTTGCAGCACTGACATCTGAGCTTTTGCCTGTGCTTAATACAAATGTTCAACAAGCAGGAGCAGATTAGGAGTAGATTAACTGTTTGCAATGATTTATCCAGTGTGACACCTGAACACGAAGAGTCCTAAGAAAAGCTCTTGAAGTGGTGATGAGAAGCTGTTTTCCTTTGTCTGGGATTACACAATGTCCTCAGAACACGCATGGTGATTTCTCATATGTAAAACACCACAAGGAAAATATTTGTTTTGTGACTCTCCAGATGTCTCCATGGTGAGAAGCATTCTCTGTTTTACTGAGGGAGTCAACCTCACCATCTCCTTCTGCTCCTCGCTCCGTCTGCTCCGCTCCTTCCCTCTATGCACTTCCCATCTTCCTCCTGCGTAGGTGCTTTTCCCCACTCTAGGTTGTTTCCTGCCTCTCTCCTCCCTGTATCTGCACCAGCTCCTCTCCTGCTCCAGCCAGCAGCTTGCACCGCTCTTGGTCTGCAAGTCCTCTTTGCTTCTTGAAGGCACACCACCCATCCAGCCCCAAACCACCAGCACACCTTTCTCCTCCCTGTCTTCAGGTTCTCTGAGTAATTTCTGGCCTTGCTGGAAATGAGAACAGAAATTAGGCAGCTTTCCACAGAGAACCAGACAGTCCCTCCTTGGCTACAACTCAGGAAACTTAGGATTTAGGAGGCAAAACTAGCGAGGAAAAAGCATGTAACATGATTAACCTGCCAGGTGCTGCTGTCCTTTTCTTGCACCATGGATCAGAAGAGACAATGATTCTCTAAACACCTTCTGCAAAGGTGCTTAGCACTAACAGGACAGGCTGTAGATGGGCTCCTGGAGACTTTTATACGTTTTAGCTCCATGTTTCACAACCCTCATTACATCATTTTGGTATGAGATGAAGGAAAACTGAGTTACAAGCAACCTACGTGGTTTGCTTAAGCCTAAGAGGAAGTTGGCAGCAATGTCAGCACTGGACTCCCAGCTGAGCTTTACCCACACAACCACCCCTGGGTTTGGATTTACAGCCAGTATCTGACTCCATAATCTGTTTTGTTATTAAAAAACCCCAAACAAACACCCAAACCTGGGACTAACATCAGCATAAACTTCTCAATGCAAAGATGTGTTGAAGTACCAGGCACCACGGGAATGTTTTCTCTTAAAAGAGCACTGTCTATCTGGGAAGCTGTTTTTCCCTTTAGCATTGCTTCAGGTGCTGTTCATTAGCACTGAGCTGATCCACCTGCCTGGGATCTTGTCTAGTTATTTACCCCAGTGCAAAGGGAATATAAAACACACAACCTTTTGGGTTGCACTGTTGCAAGAACCCATCTCAAGTGCAGTACTTGCTGCTATGGTCATGCAGTAATTCTGCTTTCACATGTATGGGATTTTTAAGGTAGCTAAAATGAGAGCAGTGCCACGAGCAGCTGACATCTCACAGGAGCACTGAGGAATTCCTTTTCTGTGTCCATGTTTTGAACGGGAGGTCAAGCCCTGTTCATGAGGTGAGATACGAGCTCTGTTCTGGTTTCATGGGAGGCAGGCGAGCCTGGGAAGCGAGAGATTGCCTGGGTACAGGACGTGTCCTCCCTGTCTCTGCCTGCAACTGCAGGACAATTTGAGGAGCAAGGGCCACGATGTTTTACTAACAGTGATCAGCACACTTCAGGAGCTGCACAGGAAACAGTGGAGTTAATCCACTTAAATCAATCCACAGTGGCCCAAGTTTGACTGGTTCCTAGGAGGTTTCTCACATTTATTTAAAGAGTGAAGCAACTACTGTGGTGAAATTCCCCGGAGCCATGGAGCCACGGTCTCAGTCCCTGTCAGACACACATGGTGTCAAGGGAAGGGGCACTGGCGCTTTCTCCAGGAACAGTGACTTTTTGTTAGTTGTGCATTTGGAACCTTTTGTCAGCAGAAATGTCCTTCATGCAAACTCCCAGACTCCTTCCAGTGGTGCCAGTCGGGAGGCCTGAGGTGTGGCTCCACCTCCAGAAACCAGATAGGAGAGAACCACTTAGGAGAGCTAAAGTGTACATGAAGTTAATCTTGTTGATGTAGGGTTACCTTCACCTCTGTTATGTAAAGTATGAAGTAATGTTATTTCTTCAAGTAGAATTATGCATTTTAGTTACTTCTTTCAAAGTGTAGATGCCACATTGTTTCCTAAAGTGACGATTTGATTCCTTAAATTCAGATTTTCATATATGCTGAATAATCAACAGCAAGTTACTGTCTCCCTTCTAATGGCCAGGTCATGATTTATTATGCAATATGTAATAAGCCACACATAACTGTACCTAGTTTGGGAATGGGATAATCCCTGATAAATATGTATATAAGTACATTAAATCAAATTAGACTGTGAAAGAATAGATTGCAGGTTTTAAATAAAACTATTGCTTGAAGACAACAGTGTCCATGTGCTGAAGAACCTTGTTACTGAGAAAGCAGGTCCAAGCCTGTTGAAGACCGTGAATGTTCTCCGCTAACTTAGTAGCCTTGGAGTTGGCTCCTTTAATTTATGTAGCTTTGTGCTGAAATAACCACAGGTGCACCACTGCATAGTAAACCTGTAGTCTTTAGTATTTACACTAAAACATAATGTTAGATTATTAATTATAATTAACAAGAATAATGTGTTAAGGGTTAAAAAATCCCAGTGTGTTACAATTCTCTACTTTTATTCCCTGAAATGTAAAATGAAATAATTAGAAACATTTGTCATTGCTATAATTATGAAAATACTGAAGGTTGTAGCATTTGCTCTGGGAGAGGCATCTGCTAATATGAAGTATTACTTTGCACTGGTAGCCAGGCAATGACAGCACCATAAACCCAGAGGCATCAGAGGAGATACCATGATCCTTAATCATTCCTGGACAGCATGATGTTCTATATCCCACAGCTGGAAGAGATCTTAGTCTAAAATCATCTTACTACAGCACAAATAGTCCCTAGACTTTGCATAGCAGTTAAATCCTCATTGCTACTCTATGTGCCACATCAAATTTACTACAGATGTTTTGGACCCACAAAATTCAAAGATCTGATAAAATCAGAGGTGTTTTCTTTTCTTCCTAGGTTTAAAAATCCCCTGGTTTCAAACTGTAAGCATGAAAACGTCTTGGTATTTGCTGATTTGATCCCCTGCTTACATGCCCGTGCGCTCCCTCCCTTTTCAGAGCTTCCTCCTGCACTCCTGCAGGAAAGCCTGGTCTCCTCCAAGTCCAACTGTCCCATTGAAAGATTCCAAGTGAGACAGAAGAGTATTCTCAGCACAGCCCCAGCCTCCCACTCACTAATTGGAGGCCATTCCCCATTTTGTGGAGCCTTGATGCTCCCCCATGGAGAACTCGGGACTGTGGGTTCCAGTCTTGGACTGTGGTGACAGCAGGAGAGTAAACAGAGCTGATAGAATTTGACAGGTCTATTCTTTTCTTAAAATCATTCAGTCTAAAAGATTTTCTTTTACATAATCCAAAGTGTTTTCTCATGAAGTAGGACAAATACTGCTCTGCATTTATGGCGCAGTTCAGATTTTATGCATCTTTATCAGAATTTGCCACTATTAAATGAGGTCAAATCATTCATTTTAAAGCTGCGTTAAAGAAATCACAAGTGTGGGGAAAAACCTTTAGAGAACTGTGATCTTTCAGTGCAAAATGTTTAGCAGAGAATTGAAAGTTGTTTTTAAAAGCAGCTGACTTCAGAAGAAAAGAAGAAACTCTCGCAGTCCCGTACTGGCAGCAAGATAAATCCTAACTTTCCTCCAAAAGAGAGAGAGTTTTTTCTGCAGCTATGACTTAAAGAATAGTTCTCTCCATAAAAAGGGTCTTTGTTAAGGTGGGACGTTCTTCAGGGCACTGAGGATACAGACTCGTATTTAAGCACCCAGAGCCTCTCTCCTTCACCCCCTTCATGAAATGCCGAATAATTTCTTTACAAATATTGACACAGCCAACAGAAATGCCTGGAGCAAGCAGTGCTTTAGTAAACAGCAAAACAGAGCTCCACAAACCTTGTTTCACAGTGGCTGCACAGAGTATAACAAATCACTTGTTGAGCCGCAAGAGGCTGCGGGGCAGGGTTTGCATTTTGAACAGAGGGAGGCTAACAGAAGAATACCTGCAGCAGAGCACTTCTACCCATGGAAATGGGTGAGAACACCCCCAGCCTGGGGGGGGAGGTGATAATCTCTCGTTCCCCATATTAAAACAAGAAAATATTGCTATTATTGTCCTGTGGGAGCTGGGCTGTGTTCTGCTCTTCTGTATTTCTTGGAACTTTCACCATGTGGCAAGTTGTAACCCAACTTAACCCAGTGCACTGTAATTCATGCAGAACCACCCCGTGACTCCCAGCGGTACTTTCAAATGATAACAGACACGTAGTGGTACAGGTGACTTCTCAAAGCTGCTGACAAATCCAGGTTTGTTCCCACCCATCTTAGAAGAGCTGTCAGTGCTTTGGAGTCCTACAGAAGTGCTTGTTTTAACAAAAAGCTCTTCTGGTGTCTATTACACTTGATTTAGTCTCTCCGTGACTGTTTCATAACAATGCAAAAGGGGATCTGAAAGGGAACTTTTCAGTAATTATTAGTTAACAAGAATATCCTTCTCTGGCAACACTCATACAGTAGAGAGAGTTCGCTGGGATGTCAACCCAAGGCTCTGAAAGTATTTATCCAACAGAGTTTAGTATCGGAACAAGAATGCTTCTAAATAAGTAACGCATTGTAACAGGTCGGCAGCTTAGAAATGTAGTTTAGAGCGGAGAAATAACGCGGTTGAGTCTAAAAAGGAGGGAAAAAAGTTGATTTCTATGTGCTAAGGGATTTTTTTAGGAAATAATGGGAAAACAACATCAGTTAGCGGTGCCAGCGCAGCATGTATTGTTGAGGTCGGTAAAAGCCTCACCTGTATTCCTGTGAAGGGTGGTGGTTTTGCCCTGAATTCCTAAGGATTCCTGACATTATGGACGGGATATCGCTCTCTATCATCTCCTTGGCACAGACAGGGAAACCGAAGGAAGCTGTTCGGGCAGCAGTAGCTATCCAGCACTTCAGCAGCGGCGGGAGAGCACAGATCCCGGCTGGAACCCCGGGCTGTAGGGAAGGAAAGCCCGACTTCCATCACCTTGCCCTGCGGGTGCACTGGCTTTTTTTGGACCAGGCAATGCAGTGAAACATTTTTTTTGGGGGGGGGAGGGGGACACAATCCAGGTCTCCAAATGGGAACCTTGCCCCGGTGGAGGGAGCAAGGGGGCTGTTGGTACCGGAGCACCGGAGGGACACGCACCCCCCGACTGGCGGCTGCTCTTAAGCACCCCAAAAGCATTTGGGATGAGCAACCCGCGGTGCTGTGCCGCGGTCCGG
>NW_009913681.1:5937-9383 GCF_000696875.1 Nestor notabilis | reverse complement strand
GGTCACGGCCGCTGTCAATCCCCTGCACTTTATCATCCCTCTCCAGCGATGGAGCTTGGGATGCTCCCAGGGCCCCACGTGCTCCCTGCCCTGGCTCCATGCAGTTTGTGGTGCTGCTGCCTGGGCAACCCATGGGTTTTTCAAAGAAGCTTCTCCAAGACGTGCAGCTCAGGGCTCAGTGACAAATTCAGCCCTTTGGGGTTGTTTGCTTTGAGGGCTGGAGCAGGGGTGCGGAGCTGGGCTGTCCACAACGTACCGAGGGGCTGCTGGAGAGATGCAGGCTCCATGCTGGGGGGTTGTTCTGGATGCCCCAGCCCGGGACTGCACTGGACACTGCCAGGACACCCCTGCAGCGTGGGGAGGGAAGTGGTTTCGCTTTGCCTCGTGTGGGTTCTTTGGGGTTGTTTGCTTTGAGGGCTGGAGCAGGGGTGCGGAGCTGGGCTGTCCACAACGTACCGAGGGGCTGCTGGAGAGATGCAGGCTCCATGCTGGGGGGTTGTTCTGGATGCCCCAGCCCGGGACTGCACTGGACACTGCCAGGACACCCCTGCAGCGTGGGGAGGGAAGTGGTTTCGCTTTGCCTCGTGTGGGTTTGGCAAGTGCAGCGTGCCACGGGCACAGACCCCTGTGACACCATGGGCCGGAGCTGCCGCCTGCCCTCCCCTCGGAGTGGTCCCGCGGTGCTGGGCCGTTACCGGGGGGCGGGAGCTCATTAGGAGGCAGCAGAGCGGGTCCTGCCGAGGTGAGCACATTGAGGTGGCAGGATGCATTAGTCACTGGCTGAGAGGGCATCTCAGCTCCCTGGGGAGCGGGAGAGGAGCCCGGGGGCCATTTGTAACGCCTGCACTGAGCTTCCACAAGAATCCCTACGCTGCAACTCCTGCCCTCAAATGAGCTTTTCCTGCAGGGATTTAACGGTGGCAGCCAAAACCTCCTGCTGCCGGAGGGGGACCAGAGTTTTTGGTGTGGGTGCTGGAAGAGAGATGCCCTGCTCGTCTTGCAGCTGAAACTCATGTGCCCGAGCATCCTCCACCAGTTCCTCCTCCCAACCTGTGCATGTTTTGCCCCAGAAACAACCACATCAGACCTATCTGCTCCCATTACTGAGCCCACCAAGCCCCAGGTCCCTCCCGCACCCGGCCGTGGGAGATGGTCATTGCCCTGCATGGGCAAAAGGTGCCCAGTCCACAACAGGAACAAAACCTGTGAAGCATTCGGTGGGAGGGGGGTTGTGTTCACTTGCTGGGTTCACAGGAGGGAAGGTGACGCAGTGGGTGCAAGGTGTGGGCGAATGTTCTGTGAAGCCTTTTCCTGTCAACGTGGCTCCCTTCTGGCTTCTTCAAAGTGGCTGTTTTCTCTCTCCCGCAGCAGCGCTGGGCAGTGAAGTTCTCGGGAGTTACTTGTGTGCCTCAGTACCTGAGCACTGGCTGTTAAGAAGAGGAGGATGGTGTTACCCCTACGTGAGGGGAGACCGAGGCGTGGAGGAGATGGAGCTTGAGCTCAGAGCCACGCTGCTCCCAGCACCCGTCCTTGGGTCTCGGCTGAGCGCTGCCTGACTCCACACGGGGCTGAGAGCTGTTAGAATGGAAATACCCGCCGAGGAGCGATGCGCTTCCCTCCCCGGAGCAGTTTAGTGGCTTGAGCATGAGCCAGGGATGAGCTGATACCATTTATAGGGCAAATCCAGTCTCTCTTAGTTGGAGAATTGATCCCAAATAGCTTCTTGTCCCCAGCACTTGGGGCTGGGCTGATGCAGGGTGGTTTGGTGGCTTCGCAGTGTCTGCAGCCCCTGGGCTGTGCTGGGCTCTGGCCTGGTGGCCTCAGAGCTGCTGCTGGGGCTTTGCGGCCCCTCGGGGTCCCGTGCTCCAGCCTTTGCAGGAAGGGGATGATGTGAATGTGGGTGCCTGTGCGCAGGTATCAAGCCAGGGCTGAGGTGTGCAGGTATCAAGCCAGGGCTGAGGTGTGCGGTTCTGGCTGGGCAGCCCCCTCCCTTCTAACCCTGTGCTGACCGTGGAGGCAGACGCTTGGGCTCACAGAGCGGTGCCTTGTCCTCTTGAAATCAGTTTCCAGCCCTGGAGCTTGTAGAGCAAATGTGGGAGCGTGACCAGTGCATTAACCTAAAGGCTTTAGAGCCAGAAGGCAAAATGAAAACTTCCTATCCCAATCCCCTTCTCTTAAGCCGAGGGGAAGGCTGTTCTCATACCCAGCTCCTGTGTTGTGTTGGGCATGGCTGTTGGGGAGCTGCTGCAGGCTTCTGCCCTCAGCACAGGCAGTGCTGTCAACCCACCCTGGTGCTGCCCGGCCATGCGGGGTGTCCTGCAGCCTGGAGCTGCACTGGACAGGTTTCCAGTTCAGGCTTGTCCCTGCAGCCGGGCTCACTGCATCCATCTGCCAGCCCCCCTCTCCCCCCCAGCATGGTCCCCAACATGCTGCCTGATGGGAACCAGGGTCTGGGAGCTGGTGTTGATGGTTACAAAACTGCTGGGTGCACCAAAAGCTCAGCTCAGCACTTTTCTGCTTCCTAGAGGAACGCTTTAATGAAGAACAGTTTGACCTGGAGCAAATTAGGGAAGACTGAGCTGGCAGCACCAGGAACAACCCACAACCCCCTGCCTGCACCCCGAGCGGCTGCTGCCAGCACCTCACTGGCTGCTGCTGGGTTGATGGGGTGTCACTGCCTTCGTGAGAGTGTCACCTGCGCCCGGGGCAGGGAGGAGACGAGCACAGAGCTTGGGGGTGCTCATGGCACCCTTGCTCTTGCATTTGGTGCCGTCGGGTGCCAGGGTGTGTTTTGGGAGCAGAGTCCTGGGGCAGCCCTGGCACTGGGTGAGTGATGCCAGACACCAGCACTGGGGTCCCCTCACTTGGAGCCGTGGGGATCCCGGCTGGCAGGGACGGCGGGTGCTGATGGGTGCAGGGCAGCAGTCAGCAGGTCCCCCTGCCATGCACTGGCAAGGGACCAGGCTCCTGACAGCAGGTCTGTCCCGGAGCTTCCCGGTGCTCCGATCCTGCTGTGGGTGAGGGCTGTGGTGTGCAGGATGGGTCGGTTGTCCCTGCTGCAGGGAGGAGGTGGTGCCGTGCTCCCCTCATGTCACTGCATCCTTCCATCACCACTTGGCCAGCAGGAGGGCGCTTTCCCTGCCAGGCTGGGCATTGCTGCCGTGGCTCCATCCCAACCCCTTGCCAACGCATCCAGGGCAGTTCCATGGCCAAGAGGGTTTGCAGGGAAATCACTTCATTCCTTGCTTGGAGAAACCTCTTGTGTTAAGCTCTGGGTTTTAACTTGCCTTCACTGGCATCTCCCGCAGGGGCTGGTGTGGTTGGTGGCCTCCTACCATGCTGCTGCTCTTGTATGGCCCAAACAAAAGGGGTTGGGGAGGCTGTGCGCCGAGCAGGGGTTCTGCTCCCGGGGCTGGCTCTGCTCAGCTTCCTGGGCTTGAAACGGG
>NW_009913681.1:5162-5914 GCF_000696875.1 Nestor notabilis | reverse complement strand
GCGTGGGGGGGACGTGCCAGGGGGAGGAGAAGCCGGCGCAGCACTTCCCAGCCTGGAGCGGTGTCACCAGGGCATAAAATTGCGACTTTGGCGCAACATGAAACTTTGCATTGATTTTTCTTCTTTTTTTCCCTTTTATGCTCCTGCTGCTCCTTCAGCCCAGAGCAGGAGGTGCCAGTTTGGGTACCTGAGGATGGGAGATGCCCCACTGCTGGGTGGTGCAGAGATGATGCTCAGCTGCAATCCCTGTGCATGAGGGTTGGAGTGGGACTGAGCTAGTGCCTGGACCTGATGCTCTCACTGCATGTGGGTGCTTCTGCCCTCTGTGCAACGCATTTGGGGTCTCAGCCTGCCTTGACTTCTCGGGGCTATTCAGGTCCCTGTTCCCTGCAGAGCCCCTGGGTGCTGGGGCTGGGGGCAGTCCCAACCCCTCTCCTGGGGCTCAAAGCCCATGGGGCACTGGAGGTACATCTGAGAACACTCTGGGTTTCTTCTCCCCTCCTTAAGCCAGCTCCTTGCCAGATGATTCAAGAGCAAAACTATCTCGGCCGCTCCGTGTGAGCGTCTTGGCACCGTGCACGGGAGCCTTGTGACCGAGCTCCCTGTGGGGACAGCGGAGCGGGGTGCTGGGGGAATGGGGGTCACGGGGGGGAGCAGACTTCTGCAGTGCCAGGGCAATGGGTGATGCTCTCTGCAGGCTTTGGCTCCTGCTTGGCGAAGCACAAGGGAGTTGGGGCCATTGGCTGCTGGCT
>NW_009913681.1:4442-5141 GCF_000696875.1 Nestor notabilis | reverse complement strand
TGGGTGCTGCGTGGCTGCAGAAGGAGGTTTGCAGCCTGCTCCTCATCCCAGCCCTGCTCTCAGTCTGCATCAAGGTGCTGGGAACACACTGTCCTGCTGCACCTCTGGCTCTGGGGTGAGGAGGGCTCTCAGAGCAGCACATTCCCTTTCCATTGACGATAAGCAGGTCGCAGCCGGGCTCTGAGCATGTGCTGGGGCTGGCAGCGCCGGTGCACGGCGGTGCTGGGCTGGCTCCGGGCTCCGGTTTCCCTGAGCGTGGGGAAGGGCTCGGTGCTTTGCTGCTGCTCTGCGGCGCAGGATGGACGCTGTGCCATGGTTACGGGCGCAAACAGGCCCAGTACACCCAGTTATTTATATCCCCCGGGGCAGACAGGCCGCCTGCTCCACCTCTGCTCATGGGCTGCTGCGCCCAGGGATGGGGATTTATAAAACGTGTTGTTTATGCAGCTGCAGACGGTGCTCGGGGAGCTGAGCCTCTGGGCTGGGGAGGCTGGAGAGCCCAGCACAGTCCCCATCCCACCAGAGCTGGGCTTGGGCAGTGTTGGTCCAAACAGCCAGAAGAAACCTGGAGAGGGGCTTTGGACAAGGGATGGAGGGACGGGACAAGGGGAATGGCTGGCACCTGCCAGAGGGGAGATTGAGATGAGCTCTTGGGCAGAAGCTCTTCCCTGTGAGGGTGCTGAGGCGCTGGCACAGGGT
>NW_009913681.1:3825-4172 GCF_000696875.1 Nestor notabilis | reverse complement strand
GCTGTTGCTCGCTCATCCCCTGGCTGAGCTGTTTATCCCGCAGCACGTGGTATTTTCCTCTGGTGAGTTATCACAGGGCTCAGTGTGAGCCTCCCTGATGCTGCCTGCGCAGGAGGAGAGAGAAACAGGGTCTGGGCCAGCCTGGACACTGACTGCTTGCTGGGGCTGCAGCTGGGCTGGGCTGTGCCATCCCACTGCATGGGCTCTGAGCATCATGGTCCCATCACTCACCATGGTGCCGTGGCTCAGCTTCGCCCAGGCTGTACCAGGGTGCAGCCCGTTTGCCCAGGGGGGTTCGGGTGGGCACTGGGTGCGGGTTGCTACCCCCATGCCCAGGTCTGCTCCCC
>NW_009913681.1:2743-3742 GCF_000696875.1 Nestor notabilis | reverse complement strand
GGTGGGCAGCAGCATATGGCAAAGTCCATTGTAATGAAGATTAATGGGAGGAGATTCGCCTGTTCCAAGCCAGGTCTCCTGACGGGTTTTAGTTATTTTGGGGAGGTGTGTTCCTGCAGCCAGGCTTTTCTCCCGCTGGGGTGAGAGCAGCCAGAGGGGTCCCATCCCTGTGTCCCCTCCTGTATGGGGCATGTGCCAGTGGGAAGGTGTGTTGGGGAGAGCTGATGCACCGGCTCAGCAACAACAGCATCTGCTCCCTTCATCCCACGGGATGCTGGCGCAGGGGAGCGGAAAGGCAGCGAGGCTGCTGCCCGGTCCTGCCCCACCATCTCTGCACCATCCCCATGTTCCCTGGCAGTGTTCCTGGGGTTTTGGCCTCTCCTGACGGGTGGGAAGATCCGAGAGGTGGGGTGGGCAGCCTGGCACCGCTGGCACCGCTGCCTTCAGGCATCTGACCCTCTCCCTAAGCCGCTTACGTGCTGCCGGCAGCGGGACGGGGCGTTTGCCCAGGCTTACGAGTTAATTCCAAGCAGGTGATGTGTTCCCAGAAAGTTTCTTTCCCAGCTGGCCCCAAGGGGCCTCACATGCCTGTATCCTTCACCAAATCCTGTGGGATGCCGGGGGGGCCGGGTGGAAGGTGTCTGCAGCACGGCCTTACCAGCCGGACCCGTTGCTCATGGTGGGGATGGGTGACAAGTGGGGGCTTCAGCTTGCTGTTAACTGTGACTTGCTGCTCCCCAAGGCAGGGCCACCCACAGCACATTCCATGGGAGCAGCACCCCAGGCACCGAGACCCCTTTTCCTGCTCCCCAGCTGGGGTGAGAGGCACAAATCTTTGCAGGATGGGAGATTCCTGCCTTCTCTTCTGCTTTGTGCTTCGTTGCCCGTGTAATTGCCTGCTAAATCCTGACTGTATGATCCTTACCGCAGAGCTCTGTGCTGCTGCTCAGAGCGCTGTGGCTGGGGAGCAGAAGCCCGCCCCCCGCCCCCCGCCCCCGG
>NW_009913681.1:2345-2686 GCF_000696875.1 Nestor notabilis | reverse complement strand
AGTTAACGCAGAACTGCTGTGCTGGAGGAAAGGGGCTCCATTAATAATTCAGAGGGAGAAGGAACTGGCTCCAGCCTCTGCCTTGGAGATGGGCAGTGCCTGGGAGAGGAGCATCGTCCTCCGCAGCGAGGGCAGGGTAGTGTTTAGGCTGCGGTACCCTCAGCCCCATCATTCCTGCAGCTTGCACATGGTGTGTTGCTCCGGTTCTCCCTTCTCCGTACTCTGGATCCAGCCTTTCTCCTGTTTCCTGGGATTTCTCTTCCTTCAGTCCCATCTCCAGTTTCCCCTCCTGGTGGTTCTGGGGAAAGGGACCTGCTTGTCCCCATTAGGCTGGGGTTTGA
>NW_009913681.1:1887-2212 GCF_000696875.1 Nestor notabilis | reverse complement strand
CAGCCGGTCCAGGTTCAGCTCTAAATTCCATGTTAGCAACAAGAGGAGATGGGAACATACTCCCCACACCATTGCTGAGTCCCACGGGCACTGGGGAGATGGTGCTGGGTGGGCAGGGTGGGTGCTCAGCCACTTGAGCACAGTTTTTTTTGGCCTCACCCCGTCCACCCTGGTGCTACCAGTGCCCGGTGCCCCAGTGCCATCCCGGCGCCAGCTCTGGCAGTGGTGGCCCTTTGTGCGCCGTCACGTGGCCGGTGGCACAAACCCTCCTATTTCTATTTTTAGAATCGCTGGATCAGGGGAAAAAATGTATTTTTGGAGTTTC
>NW_009913681.1:312-1412 GCF_000696875.1 Nestor notabilis | reverse complement strand
TTAAATGGGACAAAGCCCCTTGTATCTTAAGCCAGCTCTCAGGACCAAATAGGTCCCCTCAGTGGCAGTGATGCTGAGGACAGTCGGGAGAAGCTCTGGTCCCCGTTCTGCAGCAGCAGCACCCTGCTGTGGTGCAGGACCCCCCATCTTCCCTCCCTGCATTTAATGAGTGGTTGTTTTCCCTGGGCAGAGGCTGCAGCAGAGCCTGGCACTGAGCCCTGCGGCGGCTGGAGCCTGGTCCTCCTGCTGCTGCTGCCCAGGGACGTGCTGGGCTGCCACGCAGGGCTGGTCCCCACCACATGGGGGACCAGTGGGAGTGATGGGGGGACATCACACATCCCCAGGCAGTGAGCCCATGCCCAGGGTTGCACAAGGAACAGGGGGTCCCTGCTGTGAGCAGCCTGCCCTCATGCCCACACTGATGTGCTCTCGTTCCAGATTCCTCCTCGTCTTCAGCTGCCTGGTGCTGTCGGTCTTCTCCACCATCCAGGAGCACCAGAAACTGGCCAACGAGTGCCTCTTCATCCTGGTGAGTGGGGAGCAGGGCTCTGCTCGGGCTCCTCCTCCCCACATTACACTCTAAAAGACAAGATCATGGACCAAATCCTTCCGACCCCTTCCCCAGCCCAGATACCACTATTGATCATTGGTGTTACACCGCCACTGGTGCAGAGAGGAACAAACCTCTGGAAAAGGCAGGGCAGGAGGGGCTAAAAAAGGCAACTTTCCCCCAAACTGTCACAAAGAGCTGACGCCGGAGTTCTCCGGAGTGATGGAGACTAAATTGGGAAGGTCCTTGTGACTTTCTGCGAGTAAGCAGTGTGTGTGAGAGGTAGGAGGACAATGCTGACGGTGGAGGAAAAGGACCCAGGTCGGTATGAGCTTGGCACAGGCAGGAGCTGGGGCTGCTCACGCAGGCTCGGCGCCTGTGGCTCCCGTCTCGCTGCCCTGATTCCCTGGGGATGGCTCCAGATGGGAACTGTATCGGGGCAACACCATTCTTCCTCCTGCACCGTCTTTAACACCTGCATTTCATTTTGCCCCCCCCAAAGCCAAGTACTCCCCATCTCACCCCCGTGCCCCTGTTTTCCCCCCGGCAG
>NW_009913681.1:0-232 GCF_000696875.1 Nestor notabilis | reverse complement strand
TGCCAGGAAGCCCTTCTGTGTGATAGGTACCGGGATGCTCGGGGTGGGAGCACTGGGACTTGGGGGGTGGCAGCATCAGCCCATGCTTGTCCCCCAGACTTCATTGTGTGCGTGGCCTCGGTGGCCGTCATCGCCGCGGGCACGCAGGGCAACATCTTCGCCACGTCGGCGCTGCGCAGCATGCGCTTCCTGCAGATCCTGCGCATGGTGCGCATGGACCGGCGCGGCGGCG
>NW_009913680.1:600-957 GCF_000696875.1 Nestor notabilis | reverse complement strand
CCCAGCTGCACCAGTACATAGGTGGCTCCGGCCTGGACGCAGCGCCAGAAGGCACTATACTCCGACCTGCTCCCAGTTCAGCCCAGTTAGTCCCAGTTCAGCCCAGTTAGTCGCAGTTCCCCCCCCAGTAACCCCCAGTCCCCTCCCAGTATAGCCCAGTGTAGCCCAGTATCTCCCAATCCCCTCCCAGTATATCCCAATATAACCCAGTATAGCCCAATCCCTTCCCAGTATATCCCATTATACCCCATTATAACCCAGTAGAGCCCATTATACCCCAGTATACCCCATTAGAACCCACTACAACCCAGTATGTCCCAATATAACCCAGTATATCCCAGTATAACCCATTATCTG
>NW_009913680.1:0-521 GCF_000696875.1 Nestor notabilis | reverse complement strand
AGTAGAACCCAGTACAGCCCATTACACCCCAGTATAACCCAGTACAGCCCATTACACTCCATTATAACCTATTATACCCCATTATAGGCCATCATACCCCAGTATAACCCGTTATACCCCAGTATAACCCAGTATAGCCCATTGTAACCCAGTATAACCCAGTATAACCCATTACACCCCAGTATAACCCGTTATACCCCAGTATAACCCAGTATAGCCCATTGTAACCCAGTATAACCCGGTATAACCCATTACACCCCAGTATAACCCAGTATAGCCCATTATACCCCAGTATAACCCGTTATACCCCATTATAACCCAGTATAACCCAGTATATCCCAGTCTATCCCCGTATATCCCAGTCTATCCCAGCCCCCCCCACTCACAGGCCGCTGCACTTGTACGTGATGAAATAAGGGAAATAAGCGAGCGCGAAGCAGTTCCCGAAGTGAAACAGCGTCATGGCGGGGCCGGGGGGACCCCTATAGAGGGGGGGGGACCCCTATGGCGGGGGGGGAACC
>NW_009913679.1:5582-10843 GCF_000696875.1 Nestor notabilis | reverse complement strand
CGGCTCCCTCCCTCCTTGTGAGCTGCTTCCCAGCTTCTCTGCTTTGACCTCTGGTCAGAACCAGAACCTGTAGCCACACTTGGCTTATCCACCTGCAACAGCGTTTTAGCCCCAGGCCAGACCCGCAGGATCTTCATCACGGTAACACAGGAGGAGGCTCCTCCCTCCACATCAGCGCACCCCTGTCCAGTGTTACAGCAAAATGCAAAAGCTCTTTATTAAAAACAAACAAGAACAACAACAACAACAAAAAAACCCCAATATGAAACATCACAAACACAAACCAACCAGTCCACACCATCCTCCAGTTGCCTCTTCAAACACATACCCCAAGTTCATTTCTCCCACCAGAGACTCTAGAGAAACGAAGAGGAAGCTCTCACACTGCTGCCTTGACAGAGGTCTCCACTTCCTCCGATTCAGATCCTCCCACCCTCCCCTTTCTCCACACCACACAAGGACATGTTGCCAGGAAAAGGAAGCACCTTCTCCCCGTTGTGCTCTGAGAAGCAACGCGCCAGTGAAGCATCGCGCCTCTGCAGGGCAAGGCACAGAGAACAGCTCTCAGTTCCAGGATCCCAAGAAGCCAGCAGGACGGTTTTGCTATTTGCCATAGTGGAATGAAATCCCTGATGCGTTTTGGCTGTGAGGACTCCAGCCAAGTGCTGCAGCTCACAAAAAGGAAGCACAAGACGCTGGCCCTGATCCCCCACCCCTTCCATGCCAGCCAGTGTGTAGAGGCTTAGACCATGGCCAAAGCCCAGCTGCCCAACAAGGATACGGACAGCCACGGCACAGCAGCCCCCCTCTGCACAGCTGTTATGTATAATGAATACCCACTGCCCCCCACTACAGCCAGAGCCACGAGGGGCAGAGTAAAAGGGCCAAAGCGAGCCCTGCCAGCCACTGCACATGTGGATAAGATCTGGTGTTTCCAGCAGCTTTGGGACCCCATAAGCAAGGTAAATGGCTCCCACTTACAGGGAACTGTAAATGCTGCTTGCTGCCTGTCATTTATCGGGTTTCACTGTGAACAGCCCTGGCATCCAAATGGTTCAGGAGGACTGCTGCCCAGGGAACACAGCCCCTGGTAACCACAGGGTGTGCCAACAGACTGGTGCTGTACAAAAGGACACAGAAACTACTCCAAATGCTGCAGCAGTGCAGGGGAAGGGCTCCATGAGCCTCCATCCCAGCCCTGGACAGCTGTTTCCTCCTCTCCTTTATGTGGTCAGGAATAAGATTTCTGAAGAGCAAGAGAAATTTTCTGTTTGCAGGCCTTTGTGTCACCCCACTCTGCCAAAACTGTCCCACTTAGAAAGAAGGAGCTGTATTGTGTTGCTCACCTTTTTCCTGACAGCAGGTATCTAGGTTCTTTCAGCAATGCTCTCATTTCCTAGAACTGTGGGTTCCCAAGGGGGAGCCCTGCACATACGCCATGATAGCATTCTGCAAGAAACTTGCTCTTTGGGCCTCTTCTTCCCTCATCCTGGAGATGTCAGCCTCTTTCATTCTCAGCTTCTCCAGCAGCACAGAGATTTCACTTTCTTTGTCCAGCATTGCCTCACGGTGACTACTTGATAGGGCTGTGAAAGAGCAGCAGTATTAGTAAAGAAAATTAGGGTGTCCCCAGAATTAACAGGAACAACACATTACAGGCACAGCCAAAGGCAATGGAAACAGGATGATCAACAGGCAAATGAGAGAAGCTGCACGAGACACTGTGAGAGGGTTTGCACAGACAAGATGTTACACTTCAATGTGCAGGAAATCCAAACATTTTGCTTGATGTGCAACTTTGGGTAGTTATCTGAGTCTTGGTCTCTATAAAATGAGGACAAGAATCCCTGCAAATTCATCAGGATGGAAGGTAAAATTCATGGTTGTGCACACAGGCAGGAAGCACCGTTGTCACTACCTGTAAGCGTAGCTAAGTTCCAGGCCCACTGTAGGGTAACTCAGCATTACCACTTGAGAAGCACAAAAGGCTCCATCACCTTTCAGCTGTCTCTCCAGGGCTGCAATCTTCTCTCTCAGCCCGTCCTGTGCTGTGCGTTCAGCCTGCAGGTGTCCAATCTGCTCCTGTAGTTCCACTTTCACTTTATTCACCTCTGTCACTTTCTCTTCTTCCTTACTGTTCAGGTCCTGACACAGAAAGACAAATCCATTAATACCCGAACAACTTCGCCAACATGCTGCGTCCCTGTGGTGACGACAGCTCTACTCCAGTCCGAATCACCTGCTGAAGCACCTCTAGCCGCCTTCTGAGCCCATCAGCGTGCAGGCTCAACTGACTGGCTTTGGCTTGGGCCTCAGCAACCATCTGCTTCTGCTTAAGGCAGCAGTTCTGAGCTTCATCCCGTGACTCGGTCATTAGCCGCAGCTTCTCTTCCAGGCGTTCTAGTCGTTGCTGCTGTAAGACACAAAGCAAAATGAAAATACATCAGTCCCATTCCATTCCTGCAAAGCGATTCTCCCCTTTTTGTTCCCAACATAGTGAACCCTTGGTTGAGTCAACTGGCACTGAAGCAGCAGCACAGGACTTAGCCATAACAGACACAGCACTTCTCCCCTGCGCTCAGGGATGAATCCAAGCTGCTTCCTGCTGCCCCGGGAAACATTCTGACAGCGATGCTGCAACGCTCAGCTTGCCCCTGAGAGACAGAGGCATGTCCTTGACAGAAGCACCAACGCCAGTGCCAGTGTTCACAACTAATGCTTTAGCTTCACTTCCTCCATATCCTAAATGGCTCGAACACTGCTGTAGACAGCTAAGCAAGTCCTGCGTCCCACCACAGACACACATGGCAGCTTTTATTTGTTTGTAACACAGTAAAGCCTTTTTGTTTGTGATGTTAAACTAAGTAAACATTCTAATAGCTTTGGTGTATTTTCCTTATCCCTTGTTCTCTTTCACGGGGTGTTGACTTCATTACCATTTTCACAAAGTTCAATTCTACAGTGACTTTTTCTGTCCAGCAGCAGTTGCCACCTGCAGAAATTTCTCTGAGTCCAGAGAAACAGGAGCAGCCCATGGATGCTGCTGTAAAACAGAAGGATCGACATCTGGCTGTTAGCTTCAGAAGTCAAACGAAATCTGCTATGACAACATCCACATCAATTCTGTTACTACTGAAAAGCACAGCGCAGATGGGGATAGTGGCTGTGTTCCGCAGACAATTCAAAGCAGATTTTTCATGACTTCTTCCTCAGAAATCACACTATTCACAGGCCAGTGAAACCCAGAGAAAGGAGTTACTCAGCAGTTCCCCAAGACAAAAACATAGGCTAGGCAGCCAAATGCACTCCCTCCCACAGACAGGTCTTGTCCTTACCTCCTCCAACCGTGTCTGATTCCGCACTTTTATTAACTCCTCCTCTGCCTGGCCTCGCTCAGTGAGTGCAGCTGCTTTGGTTTGGCTCAGCTCCTAGCACAGAACATGACAGACAGAGAAGCTGCATCACTGCAACGCTCACCAGGAAACATGAGCAGCTTCCCATCACAGGCTACAGCAGGACACAGCAATCTCTCTCACTCAGGGGCAGGGCAAACAAACCCAGATTACCAATACAATTTCTCATCCCAGGATTGCCATTTAAATTCATTGAGAATTTCAGTCATATGAGGCTACATAATGGGTGAAGCTTTCTGAAGAGAGGGGAATAAGAGAGGACAGCACTGGATCTAGCTGGGGGAGAACAGGTAAGGTGAAATATGCTACGCTACTTGGAACCAGATGGGAAACCTGAGAAGTCAAATCCTGGTAAGAAACTAACCACATCCAATGTCATCTTTATTTTTGTTCTATCAGAATCTACAGGTTTCCCCTTGGAACCTTCTTCTTCCTCAGTCCAATGCAGTAAAAATACTGAAGTAAAATTTTAGCTGGTAAACTGTCACTTTCTGTTCCTCCCTAAAGCACAGGACAACTTTTACATAGGTTAGCAACAGAAGACTCCACAGAGCTCCCCTGGCAGTCTTCTCCTGCCACCACTACCTGAGCATTCCATTGCGCCTGGAACATCCGTTCTCACCTCCTCCAGAGCTATCCTGATGGCCTCCAGCTTCTGGATCCTGTCCTGCATGGAATGTTCACTGGCCTCCATGTGCTGTGTCAAATGATCCACCTGTAAAGCAATAGAAACCATTTAAGCAAGTGCCAGAAAACCACTCCTATCTCCAGGCATAGCAGCATGGCGATTCGGCACGAGAAAGGGCATCCTGTCATTGACCCACCTACCACAAAGAAAAACTTATCTCCATCAGAGCTCCACTAGGACACTGCAATATAGACAGAATCTGCCCTCTAGAAACTGGGAATATTAGACAGAGATCCCTTCCAAGCCAAGATGAAAGATGGAGTTTGAGCTTCTATCTTCAAAAGGTACAGAATGCCAAAGACTCATTTTCTACTTGTAAAGTGGCTAAAATCTTCCTGTCCTGTGCCTTTTCTTACAAGACTTTAAAATATTCAATCTACTGGTGTAATTTTATTTTTGAGACATTTCACAGCTCAGTAACACTCCAAAGAGAACCAGTCACAGCCTCTTGTCCTGTCCACTCAGACAGAATCCCACTGAAACATAACGGAGAAGGAGCTAGCAAGCTGACCCCCCTTCAAGGCATCTTTATTTCAGTGAGCATGATGAGACTGCTTATTCATAACTACCTCTGTGCAAGACTGACACAAGAACCAGCCTCCAAGGCTCTAGCAGAATCACATACCACTCTGGCCCATACTCTTGCAAGCTACAAAATCTTAGTCGCTGGTAGAACGTGCTGTGATCTCTTCAACCAGGCGTTGCTTGTAGAAATGGCCTGTTATTCCCAGGGAAGTCTGAGGCCACTAGTTTTAAACTTGTTTAAGAGCAGCTGACAGCAAACAATGACCTCCAGCGGTGTCTGTATGTCAGGACGAAAGAGAGCCTAACCTCAGGATGTTGCAGAAACCCCACTCTTACCTCTTTTACCCGAAGGGATTCAATGTCTTCAAGGCTTTGTTTAAATCTTATCTTCTCCGTCTCCAGGCGTTCTGCAGATTAAAAGCAGACATATCACAATTCTGGCACTATTTATACTCTATATTTATACTCTATCACAAACTCTTCCACCCTTCCTCCTTGGTTGCCTTGAACCATTAACTCATGGACAGTAATCCCAACCCATAGGTGTCCACGAGCTCTTTTTGCTCCTCCGCTTACCCTCAGCCTGCATGGCCCGCAGCTTCAGCTCTGCTGTTGTGTTGGTCAGGTCTTGTTTC
>NW_009913679.1:0-5551 GCF_000696875.1 Nestor notabilis | reverse complement strand
TGCTGAACTTTGCACTTCTTTTCCAACTCATCCACCTACAAGGAAATTGCCACTACAAATTATTTTCTTTTCCTGTTAGCAGAGAAATTTGGCTTTACAGAACAATCAGCAGAGACACAAACAAGGACCCAAGCAGAAGCATATATACACAGCAGAACTGAACACTGTCCAAGTCCTGCTCCTCAGCCTTGTACTTGCTCTCCTACCTGGTTTCTTAGAAGCAGATTTTTCTCTCCGGCCGCAGACAAGTCACGCAAAAGCTTCGCTTCCCGATCAGCACCTTCCTGCAAACAGAATCCTAATTATGAACCTGTTCTCACTGTAGTTCTTGCACTAATCTACATCTGCTAAACCCAACCTACCCCCTGAACACTACAGCTCTTCTCCACACCCAGCACTCAGCTCTCTAACTTACTTGACAGTTTTTGTCATGGCAGCTGTGGCTAACCCACTAGTGTGAAAACATCACACTCGCCTATCCCATCCAGGCTCCCACAAATCTACACAGACCTGGAACCCTGCTCTCAAGCTTAACTAGGAAACTAGGACTTATCCAGCTCACCTGCTTTTGCTGCTGAAGTTCCTTAAAGTGGCACTCAGACACGCTGGTTTGTTCCTGCTTCATGGCATTCAGTAGTTCTCCCAAGTTGTGCACCTTCTGCTCAGACAGAGCCAGGGCAGCTTCTGTCATCTGCAGTCTGCACAGAGAAACACTTTCCAGAGTCCTTTCTAAGGGAGACACTTCCAGGTGAGCTCTCTACACCACATGCTACAAGATGTTAACACATCTTTGGCAGCAAATGAAATCTAGCTAGCTAAATCTGTACAGGGGACACATCCCCACTGACAAATGGCAAAATGAAACTACCTCTACCTAAGAGGAATTGAACGAGCCAGGCTTATCAGTTTGAAGTCTAACCACTGTCATATGGATACAGCTCTACACAATCTGACATTGCTTTCAGGCAGCTCCACCTCATTGTTCCTAAGCATACAATCTTGCTGATCAGGTTCCTCCATATCCGCAGTGTTTCTCAGAGGACACTGCCAACTGCCAGGGAAGCAGGTACAGGCTCTTGCCACGCTGTAAACTGTGCAAGCAATGTGCCCCCATCCCAACCCCACAATCCTTTTCTTCTTTTCACCCTCTGTAATTCACTTGCTCTTACACAAATGCACTGTAATTTTACTTAAAAGCAGGCTAAATATCTAGCATGGCAAACACAAAGGCCTGGGTAATTTCTGGATACTCCTGCAGAACGAAGCGACACTATAACGAAGCCACTCTGCAAGATTATCCCCCTTCTTAGCAGCTCTGCCCAGACAGCACAGAACAGTGGGAAGGCAAAGGTTCTCCTCCTCCATACTTGGCTTTCAGTGAATTCATAATAGAGTGCTGCTCATCCAATGCTTCCTGCAGCTGGCTGACTCGTGCCGCAGACATCCTGCAGGGGGGGGGCGGGAGGGAGGGAAAGAAAGGGAAAAGAAAAAAGGTGGCTGATTTCTGCCAGGAAATGGAGAGGGCCCGATTCTGGGATCAAAGAGCAGAAAGCATTCAGAAATTCAACTCACCTGTCACTCCTGGCTATTTCTTCTCTCTGCTTGTCTATAGTGTCCATCAAATCCAAGAACTGTGAACAAGGCAAACGTCTGTGAGGAAATGGAACTGCATCAGCTTGAAGCATTTCCATTTCTCATCTTTCTCATCCTACTGACAGCTGAAGACAGGTCAAGTCACTCTACTGAAAGCAAGCAAACTGGAGGTTTAATGGGTTCATTAACACACCGGGCTGAGGTCACCAAGTGTAAGGACTCTGCACCATTAGGTGTCAGAAGGAAGAGACTCGTATTTCTAGGGTTATGCCACTTGGAAAATACCAAACCAGTTGCAAAAGAACCACCAAAAGCATAAATATGAGTGAAAAGAACATCAAAACTCCTCCAGAATCCAGGGAAAGTTCAGAAGGGCATGTGTCCACACCCATACTGCCCGGGACTTGATTCCTGGGTACCCTAGCTCAGAAGGACCCAATTTGAAAAACCATGCTGTCTGCTTGCCCATAAAGATGCACATGCAACTTCAGGTGCACAATAATCCTGCCACTGAGTGTTTCATAAGGACACCAAGGGAAAGCATAGGATTCCAGCTGCCCCATTGGAATTGCCAACATGTAAGACTGCTGACCTGCTTGGTCTTCTCATCCTTCAGGTTCAAAACCTCCTTGCTGAGTATGTACGCTCGGTTCTGGGTCTCACTCAGGATAGTCTGACGGTCTTGGTTGTGATTCACGGCTTGTTCTGATGCAGAGAGAGCAGATCATGCACATGTTTCCAAAGCAACAGCATAGCAAGCACTGCTGGTAGAGCCAGCACTCAGGTGATGCCCCTGGCTATCAGAAGCACCAGTACAGTAGCACTTCTCATGCTGGCCCACAGGCTGGGGTGGCATCGAAGAGAGCAGTATACATGGGGTAATTAACAGCCCAGCCTCAGGAAGCCATTAAACTCCAATGATGACAAAGGACGTGCTGCACTGGCCACATCAAAACTTGGCTACTCAGAGGTGATGAAAGCCTCAAGTTCTCCCGCGTTCACACGCAACAATAATCATCAATTCAACCCTAATTCTTTTTTTTCCTCTTGCTGGTAAAAGTGATGCCTCTGACTTGGCCAGCCCTCCTCAGAGGACACGAGGAAGCGATGTAGGGCACTGTGTAAGTGCTGTTGAGAAAGGGAGGGGAGGCAGGATAGCTCTCTTCTGGAGCAGCAACTGCCCTATATCCCTCACGTGCTGAAATGGGAAAGGACTTACTGATTTTTTTCCTGGGCAACAAGTAATACTTACCCACAGCTTTCAGGATATCACTGGGAACGTTGTTCCCAGCCAGTTCCAACCTCTTCAGGGTCTTATTGCTGTGCAGGCAGTTCAGCAAAGCTCGGCCACCCAGAAGCCCAATATTATTCCAACGCAAATCTATACAGAAAGTAAATTTTCACCCCAGTAGTCACAAATCTGCTGAAAAACACAGGCCTCAAGAGAAACCACGTTCCTTACACATCTACAAGCATGGCCAATAATCCCAGATGGTCCCAGCACAAACGCAGGTGAATACTGTCTCCCTTCTCAAGATGAACGAGAGAGCGGGAAAATGACAGCCAAAGCACGCAAGGCAAGGATGAATCTTCAGTGCAGTGAAGTGCAAGAAGCCATTACAATTCAAAAGGGATACAAATCTGCCTCTCACATTTTCATCTCATGAGCCTTCCTTTCACCACCAGAATCTGTGGATGAGGAAGAACCGGCACTAATAGCCACATGTGCCTGAAGGAAATTCTGGCAAAATTCCTTACTAAGGGCAAAGCAAGTGTGAAGTAAGTCTCAGAGTCTGGCATGAGCTGTGCCAACAGCATCCACAAATGGGAAGAAACCCATTCTCCCCTTCACTAAGGACTGTTCTGCTCCAAGCACACAGTATTTCATCTCCAGATTTGGTTCCAGAGATTCCAATTATAGCTCCCACTGTCCAAAGGCCATGGCGCCATCTCTACTTCCTGCACAAAGCCTGCAAAGCACCCCAGACTGATGCAGATTGGGAGTGACACTAACCAGCTGGCAGAGATCAGGGCAGGCTGCAACAAACCTGAAGATACATGTGTGTGTGTTTGCATATACATAAGCAAGCACAGAACCACTGCTCCTACCGAGCTCCTGAAGGCTGGCGTTTTGTTTCAGCGCCATGGCCAGTTCTCCGGCCCCTTGGTGGTTGATCTGGTTGTTGCGCAGATCCAGCCGCTGGAGAAAGCTGTTTGCTCCCAGTCCCTGGCAGAAAGATGAGAAGCCCTCCTCCCAGACGCCAAGGCTGTTCCATTCCAATATCAGGCTAGGGAAAATCAGACAGGATTGGAGTTCATGAAGTAAAAGGACAGTTGCAAGAGCTTGAATTATACCAGAATAACGGTACCCATTCAAACACCCAGCTCTGCTCACAGACTCAAGTTTCAGAGAGCAGGATGCTGCTAGGATCCTGCATCCTCCAAAGGGCTCCTCCAGTTTTCACTCCTTCATGTGTCCCATCCCTCATAAGAAACTGCACTTGACATTCCTCCTACCCCAACAATATTCGTTCTTAACACTTTTCTAATGCTGTGTGCCGTCTAGCAGGACTAACAGAAAGAGAGGTAGATACTTTTTTTTACCTCCTGATGGATTTGTTCTGCCTAAGAAGTTTTCCCAAAGCCTCAGCTCCCATGGTTCGCAGGTTATTTCCCTGAAACAGAAGCCCCAGGTGATCAGCAGGCTACAACCCAGCTACCCCACAAACACCACCAGGCACACCCGCTGTAATGGGGATGTCAGCCTGTCAAAGATGGTCTGAGTAACACTTGTCTCACACCTCAGTCAGCTTTCCAGAAGAGGAAAGACCCCAGGAGGAGCAGGGGATACACACACTGCTGGGATCACACAGGACCAGTGGGGTGGGAAATGCTGATTCAAGATAAGCAGAACATTTTAACATACTTTCTTCAAAAGGGCTCAACTGGCAGCAGCACAGGGGAGAAGAAAGGTACAATGCATTTTAGGACTGTAGATTCAAGGGAATAGCTGTGCCAGAGGACTACAGACAGCAAGTCGGTCTCACAGAAGAGTGATCATCAAATCGGAAAGTGGATGCTTAGTTCCAAGCCCAGGCCAGCTGGAAGACATGGGCAAGTTGGATAAACTCTGCAGAAGCACAAGTCAAACAACTAGTAACTCGCTGATTAATACAGCAGCCCAAAGAAAAGCCTACATATGCCTCATCTGACCACGCAGCAACCCACAAAAGATACACAGCAGTAACTTCCTATCAAAACTGGATAAAAATAGACAAAGATGAGCTGCAAAGTAACTTGGGAAAGTTGTGGCATCGTGTTAAGAAGGCAAGGACTGAGTCACTTAAGACCAAGGACTTTACGGAAGTACATATCTTGTAGAACAATCCTGCACCAAGACTGTCTATTTCTAACTCTGATTAAACTTATACTCCTGCTTCCCTCCCCACCTTTTAATCTTGTTTGAACAGACTCACCTTCAAATCCAACAGTTTGACTGTGGTGTTGGAGCAAAGACCATGCAACAGAAGTGATACACCTGAGCAGAAAAAGACGACATTTATTTCAGAGGTGTAACCCTCTGCCTGAGCCGAGGGGGAAGCATCCTTCCTCACAGGCAGCTCAGGACCCACAGCTCTGATACGACACAGAGCTGGTGAAGGGCCACTGCTGTGGAAAAGTGTGAGGCCGAATTTTCAGGGCAGGATTTTTATGTATTCTCAAAAAACGAGGTGACTGAGTGAAAAGCTGTCGGGCACACTACGCACCCCCCAGCGCAGCTCTGAATGCAGCCCATGTCCAGATCGGCCGCGCAGAAAAGCCTCTCGCTGGCTCACCTAACCCCTGCTCACACGCAGGGACCCAGCAGACTCATCCCACCTCCTGCAGGATCCCATCCAACGCTTACCAGCTTTACCGACCTAGCGATCAGATCTAGCAACGCCAGCTGGTCCCTCCC
>NW_009913678.1:344-5890 GCF_000696875.1 Nestor notabilis | reverse complement strand
AACAAGCCCAGCTCTCTCAGCCTGTCTCCGTTGGAGAGGTGCTCCAGCCCTCTGAGCGTCTCCATGGCTTCCTCCGGACTCACTCAAGCAGGTCCACTTCCCTCTTGTGTTGGGGACCCCAGGGTTGAACACAGGACTGCAGGTAAATCTGATGGCTAGGGAAGGGAATTTCCTTAACAGAGCACAGCAGCAGCGCTCAGCTTTGCACACTGAATTGTTCTCGGTGAGGTTTTGCAGCAGCTCCTACAGCCCCAGCCTCTGTCCTACCCCTTCCTGGGTGTCTTCCCTCTTGCTCCCCTGTGCTGGCCGGCCTCTGCCCAGCCCAGCACTCCCCTGTCCGTGAGGCAGGCGGGAAGGAGCCTGTGCGGAAGCACGGCAGGCCTGGACGTAGGGCTGAGCTTTCCTCAGGCCAAGGTCAGAGCAGGAGGATGACTTGCACTGATGTAAAAGCCTCAGAGGTCCAGTGTCCCTCTGTGGCCTGTGGTCTCCTTTGCTGCATCTCCTGCTTTTTGCCTTGCCCCCAGGTTTGGCTCCAGCTCGGTATGGAGCAGGGTCCAGGAGCCCCTCAGCTCTCTGCTGGGGCTGGCCCTCCCTCCGCCTTCAACCAGGGCACCTCTGAATGCCAGCAGATGTGCCATGGGGAGGACGAAGGCCACGGGAGGATGTAGATATGTCTCCCCGCTGTGGCAAGCTGGAGAGGGGAGGCAGAAGGGAGCGAGGGGGGTGTAATGTAAGCTGACATCACATCGCTGCCGTGGCTTTTGTGATCTTGACAAAGGCAGACGGTTCCGCTCCTCCTTGCCAGCATGAGACAAATTACAGGTGAAGCAGAAGAGATTACAAGATATTTCTGGTTGTTGTTGAGTTTGGTGGGGGGAAGGGAGGACAAATCCAGGGCAGACACATCCTGAAGATGGGAGGCAGGCATATGCAGTAAATAGAGCCAGCTCCCGGGTCGAGGGGGGCTGGAGAACAATTAGGACAATGCCCCTTTTGGGCTGCTGAGGGTGTGGAAATATACTAAAAGCTCTGGCACCCACCTAAAAGGTGTTTGTCCTCTTTCTGTTCCCTGTTGCCTGCTCTCTGGCAGCACAGCAGGACCTGGGTGGCTTCAGTGTCTGGTGGGGGACATGCTCGCTGTTCCCTGTTGCTGCAGGCTTCCTCCTTCTTGCAACATGCTCTCTGTTGAGGTGCAGTGGGTCTAGAGGAGCTACCACCCATCCCACCGTGATTCTCCCTTGTCCCCAGCAGGTTTCTTGGCTGTCTGTGGGCAGACTTCCCTCTGCAGGGCTGACCCCTACCTTCCTATGGGGAGACAGAGCTTCACCCTGCTCCCTCCTCTGCGTGCCCACCTTCACTGCACCCTTAGCCAGAGGGGCTCTTAGCCCCTTACTAACAAAGGGGTTAATGGGATGGGGTGAGTACAGTGATACTGACAGTCCCTGCCTGGAAGTCCAGGCTTTGGCAGACCCAATTTACTCCTGGGATGCAAAGCCCCTGACAGATAGCTGGCATTGCAGAGCGAACTCACCTCTGTGGGGAGCCAGAGGAGAGAGCAAGAGTCACTGTCTTGCACCCTCAATGGCTATTTACCCATGGGCCAGGGGGTGTAAAACAGATCTAATGCCAAAGGGTAGCATTTATAAACTGCATTTCATGGTAGAGGGTAGCATAAGGAGGTGGAGACTCAGACTGGCAATGTGCCTACAGCTCTTGTCTAGATCTCTAGCTTGGCAAGAAGAGGAGGGGACAGGGTTGAGACACGGTTGGTGATGGAGCCTGGGGTGTATTTTACATATCACTGCATGACTGTGTCAGGCCATTTCACTTCTCTCCACCCTGTTTCCAGTTTGCAAGCAGGAATAATGAGTCCATCTCCCCTTCTGGGTGGTGTAGGAGAGCTGACGCAGGGGTGTCAGTGCTCTAGCCCCCAGTGCAGGCACAAGGGGCAAGAGCAGGGCATGACACAGAAGGGGAGAGCTCCCTTTGGTATGCTGTGGGCCACTGCATATTGGTCTGGTAGCACAAACCATTAAAAAAATGAGTAGAAGTGTAATTGTAGCCAATGCGAAGATGCTCTGGTGCTGCCAGTGAAGGCAATTTATATCAGCAAGACCTGGCCTGGTCATCACCTGTCCTCCCGGGGAACGGTGCTGTCACTCCTGCAGCAGGACAGCACCAGCAGCATGCTACAGAAACGGTTACACAGCACGCCTTGCCCTCGTGTATCCCTGGCCACTTTGCTGTGTACTTCATGCAGTGGGTTGGTGACTGAATCTTCAGATATTTTCTCTGAATTATCACAGAATCCCAGACTGGTCAGCTCGTTCCAACCCCCTGCCATGGGCAGGGACACCTTCCACTAGAGCAGGTTGCTCCAAGCCCCGCCCACCCTGACCTTGAACACTGCCAGGGATGGGGCAGCCACAGCTTCTCTGGGCACCCTGTGCCAGCGCCTCAGCACCCTCACAGGGAAAAACTTCTGTCTAATATCTTATCTAAATCTACCTTCTGTCAGCTCTGAGCTGACCTCTCACGGTCCTGCCCGGGAAGCTTTCAGCATACAAACTCATGTGTATTTCATTGCACTTGTTCTCTCACTAATAGACAAAAACAGTATCAATTGCAGCAAGTGCAGGTTGTTAGGGAGACTAATGACATTTCCACATATGTTGCTGGCAACTTCATCTTCCTTTGGCAAAGGCTCTCCTCAGCTATATCATTAGGCACCAAGTAAGTCTGATTTTCCCATTCTGCTTTTTAACTCACTGTACACATTTCCTTAGCTTTTTGATCAAATCAGCAAAGCTTCTCAAATGGGTTTCCTCGTTGGAAGCTGCAGTAGCACCCAGAAGGCAGGTTATTCTGGTTTCCCACCAGAGTATCTGACCGATGCCCTGCCATGCATCCAGGGTGCCTTCTGCATCCTGCAGCAACTCCCTCCCTTGCAGCATCTGAGCAGGGAAGTATTTCTGTGCCTCTTGCTGGAGTTTTGTCCTCTACTGTAGACCTTGTGGGAGGCTAGTTTGATAAAGCCCATCTTCTCCCAGGCCTCTACCAACCTTGGGAGAGTAGTGTTTGGGGGATTGGTGTTGCCTTAAAATCAGGCAGAGATTGGTGTCTGATCATCTCGGAAGATGCTGATAAAAGTCTAAGGGGTGCTAAAGAAAACTTTTTAGGAGAAACTGGAATAAAACTTAATCAGGCTCAGCATGTTGTTCATGCTGTGATTTCTGGGCATGCTACAAGCAGGAAGCATGTGCCCGAGGTTGCCCAAACATCTTCTCTTTCTCCAGCCAGAGCTTTTGTCTGAGAAGAGTTTCATGGTTTCTGCTGTGGTTGAGTGACCCTCTCACATCAAACCCAACCCCATGCTCATCTTCATCACGCAGGTGAATCTGTGGCTGCCCAGGCATACAGAGACAGTCAGAAGCTTGGTGGTGGACAGCTGGAGTGAACAGCTATGAGGGGCTTGCGTGTGCACAGCTACTCAGGGGCTTCCTCCAAGTGAGGTGGAAGGGGCTGGAAGTCCCCCAGGGCCAGGCAGAATGATATGCTTATGCTTATGCCTGGAAGACGCTGAGTGGCACACAGCAGCCTTATTCATAGTGAAAGCTGAACTGCAGTGAAGCGTTTCCATGCGGTTTGAGCTGTACATGGAGCCTGGAGCCGTCCCAGTGCTGCACCTCTTGTCAGAAACCAAAGGATATGACAGCACCTGAGAGCCCCACCACAGGCAGCCAGAGCTGCCATGGAGTCAGAGGCAGGGGTTCTGCAAGCATGTCCCAGTCCTGTGCTCATTTCCTGCTGCCTCCAAGGGTGCTTTGAACTCGGCTGGGGGTGTTCTGCTTGAAGCAAGGAAGGCTGTATGTCATGACATGTTCTGTGCCTTTGCCTACCCTTAGGGCTTGCTCTGAGAACACAATTGTCGTGGTTTAAGCCCAGCCGGCAACTTGCAACCACGCAGCCGCTTGCTTACTCCCCCCGCTCTTCACTCTTCCCCCCGCTCCCGGAGGGATGGGGAGGAGAATCGGAGGAATGTAACTCCCACACGCTGAGATAAGAGCACTCCAGTAACTAAGGTATAGTACAAACCATCCTCTGCTACCAGTAATAATGATAAGAGGAATAACAAGGGGCATGATGTGCTGTGGTATGGAATAGCCCTTTGGCCAGTTTGGGTCAGGTGTCCTGTCTCTGCTTCCTCCCGGCTTCCCCTCCTCCCTGGCAGAGCATGAGACTGAGAAAGTCCTTGGTCGGAGTAAACATTACTGAGCAACAACTAAAACCATCGGTGTTATCAGCGTTGTTCCCAGACTGAAAGTCAAAAACACAGCATTGCACCAGCTACTAAGACGGAGAAAAAATGACTGCTGTAGCTGAACCCAGGACAACAATAAACAATATCCTTTCAACATTTTAATTTTTTTTCTTTAATCTGTTTGGCTTTTGTTTTGACCAAACCACATCTCTCTCCCAGTACTGTCAAAACCATGAGGCTTGTGCTTTCCTCCTAATGCAGTGAGATCAGTGGAGCAGTTACTGCATTGATGGTCAAGATGGGTATCATGGTTGAACTTCAGCGAGGTTAAAATTAAGGTGCGATTGCAGGCTTCTCTCTGGAGGCATGTGGCAATCACCTGGAGTGCCCACCAAACCAAGAAGCAGTTGGCTAATCCTAATGGATCTGACCCTTCATGCAGATATCCTGCTAGGTACAGAGGTATAACAAGCCTATACTCAATGCTTGTAAGCTGTTATGAAGTTATGCCAAGCAGAAGAGGTGCTTGGGAGGACAAAAGGAGGATGAGGAGGAAATCATGGAGTGTGCCAGCCAGCTTCCATGGCTCCTGCACAGCCCTGGCCCTGCACTGATGGATGAAACCCCAGTACAGCCCAGCATCCTTTGGGTACATCACCTTTGGAGCCAACAAGCATATGTGGGCTCTGTGACCAACTTGGGGAGGGGGCAAACCCATCTGTGCCTGAAACACAGTCTACTGGGCAGCCAAACCTCGCACCTCACAGCTCCTGGGGCATAGGCATGTAGAGGGCATGAATCTGGGGCTCAGACAGTTTGGTGGGGATTAGTAGCCCTGCAAGCCTTGAAAACCAGCCCCCGAGGGCGCCCGCAGGGCAGGAGGTGTCAGAGACTAAGCAGGCAGGGCTGGAGCTGGTTGTTTGATGGATTTTGTTACAACACTTTTGCGTTAAACGACTTCTGGGTCACGGTGAAAATTTCCCCGTGTACAAAAAAACCCCAAAATACAAACAAACAACAACAACAACAACTAGTTGGGTAGCTCCTGTGCTGCTTTGAAAAGCTGAAAATGTCCAGACATTACAGCAGCAATGACAGAGATGGGTATGGGTCCAGGAAACAAGGTATTTCTCCAAAAGCAAAAATATTACTTCAGGCAGTGATGTTTTTGTTTTCTGCTGGAAGACACTTTTGGTCAGTGTTAATTATCTTACTTTAGCCTTCCACTCCTGCCCTCCACTCCTGCCCTCCTCTGCCTCCATCCCGCTGCTGACAAGCCCTCAGC
>NW_009913678.1:0-313 GCF_000696875.1 Nestor notabilis | reverse complement strand
GGCGGGCCGCCCGGTGGAACGGGGGAGCCTTAACCCCTCGTACATCTCCATCATCCCGAGACTACACACGCCTCCCCCACACTTCTCCTCCTTCCTTCTTAGCCCCGCGGCGAGCAGCTCCTCTGGCGCTGCAGCCCGGGCTGCGGGTGATGTGGGAGGACCCCCCCCGCCCGCCTCTCCCGTGGCTCCCGCCCGGGTACCATGTGCGGGTGAGCTCGGGAGGCCCGTTGCCATAACGACGGCTGATAAAATCCTCCCCCCCTCCACCTCTCCCCTTGCTTGGGGATGCAATTGGTGCAGACGGTCCCTCCTT
>NW_009913677.1:17367-17572 GCF_000696875.1 Nestor notabilis | reverse complement strand
TTGCAGAGGGAGCACACGTATGCATGCCCTCCTCTGCAGTTTGTTTGCTTCCCAGGATGCCAAGGAAAAGAGAGGCATTTTAAAGGAGCTGGTTGAGAGCTTTGGGGCCTCCGGTCTGCCAAAGCATGTTCGGTGGCTCAGCACCCAGCCTAGACCTTGGAGGAGGTGTTTGCTCCAGGGAAAGTGGCTGGCTTTTTCCCCACAT
>NW_009913677.1:16053-17213 GCF_000696875.1 Nestor notabilis | reverse complement strand
ACATCGCTCCTCTCAGGCCTGAGCTGCTTGGCCCTGAAGAGGCTACGGTGTGCAGGCACCAAGGGATGTTGCTGTGCTGGGAGGGTGACGGCGTGTTTCTGATTCCTCAGCACAATGCTGCGATTCAGGGGCTTGGGAAAGCACATGAGTCACGCTGTGAACTTCCCCGGCCAGGCACCGCTGGGAAACACGTTTGCATCTGCTCAGCCACCCTCAGAATGCCTCTCGCTCAGGAATAATCCCCACTGCCTCTCCCTTCCTGCCTGGTCCCAGTGCCGGCTGAGCCTGATCCCAGGAATATCAGCATCCCAGAGACAAGGGTGCGTGGGGAGTGGCGAGAACATCCATGGGGGGGAAACAGCACAGAATTTGGATGCAGGAGATGAAAAGTGTGGACACCAGCAACCCTGGGTGCACCTCTCACATCCCCCCTGGCAGAGGAGGCTCTATTGACTTAACTCTGGGGCTGCACCTATTTATGTCTGCAAAGCCTTTGAAGTCCTCAGGGAGAAGAGCAGGGACTTCGGATGTCCCTGTGACTCAGGAAAATCCACCCCCTCCATGACAAATCATTATCCTGAGCGGGAGCCAGGAGGCCTGGGGGTGGCGGGCAGCCTGAGGGACATGGATGGGCTTCCCCAGGGCCATGCTGGGGCTGGGAAAAGTCCTCAGGTCCAAGAAGCAGCGTTTGCCTTTGAACATGTTCACTGCCAGCTTCCAAAAATGTCAGAAACACAAATGGGAAGTGAAATCCCATTTTATCAGAATATTTGCTTTGAGCAAAGGTGGCTCATGAAGGGAAAGGGTTTCAGTCTCTGTTCAGTGCGATGCTCCACTTGTCCTGCTTCCCACACCCTGATGTATGGTGTCCATGTCCCACTAGTGTCCCCCCACTTCTGCAGGGCTGGGGGCCATGGGGGTCCCGGGGAGCCACTCGTGGGGGGCTGGACGGTGCTTTTCTGCGCTGCAGAGCCCAGCTGGCTCCTCGGGGGCACCGGGAGGTGCCCCATGTCCTGCATCCAGCTTCCTCCGAGGAGACCGTCCCGCGGCGCCGGTGCCTCTGTCTGTGCCGTATCCTGCTGAGTAACGCCGGTCCACATCCATACATGGGGAAGAGCCGGGTGCGAGGCTTTCTCCTCTGTCAGACCTCTCCCTCGCTC
>NW_009913677.1:8683-16022 GCF_000696875.1 Nestor notabilis | reverse complement strand
TCCTGCTAACGTTGGTATGTAGAAAACTTCCCAGCTCTCCGGCTAACGTCAGCGTCGCGGCTCCATCCCAGCAGGGTCTGTGTTAACCTCGGGCAAGGGCTGCACCCTGGATGGACCGTGCAGTGCAGTGGGGTCCCCGCTCACCCGCTGCTCCCACCTCTGCAGATGGGAGGTGGTTTATTGTGGGGGAAACACAAATCTCTCAGACTTGTGGCTCACTGTGCCCCACCGGCAGATGATGAGGGGATGCCTGTGAAGCGATGAGTTCTCCAAGTGACTAACGCACCAGCAAAAGGTTTTCCCTTGCGTTAGCTCCCCCAGCCCGGGCTGTGCAGCTGCCTCCCACCAAACCCCGTCTCCTTCACTCCTGCCGCAGCAGTTCCTGGGTTATTCATGGGGTGAGAAAGACCCAGAGAGAAGAGGTGGTGGTTTAGGAGGGGAGCCAAGCGCCGGTGCAGCGTGACCCTTGTGTCCCTGCTTTGGGCAGCCCAGAGGTGACTCAGGAGTGATTCCTCCCTTCTGCCCAGCCTGAGCTCAAGCTCATTTACAAATCATCTCCCTCCGTGTCTGGGTGGAGGGTGTGTTGGGGGCTTCCCCGTGGCCCCCTGGCCTGCACCAGCTAATGGTGACCACAGCTGAGCTGCTGCCCTGTCCTGGTGTAAAGCATTGATGTGGGCACTGGCAGGACTCTGAGGCTGTCACCATCACTGTCACTGTCACTGTGGGTGGCACTTGCTTTTGCTGCTCTGTCTTTCAATGGCTGCAGTTGGAAACTTCCATCTAACATGGGACCTGGTGCAACACTGTCCTGGCTTACCCCAGGATGGTCTTTGCACCAAGCTACATCAGTGGGCTGATGCTGATTTTGGTTGCTAACTCAACACACACACACAAAGGGGGGTTAGGTTTGTCCAAGAGTTGGTTGGGATGAACTGGTGGTGTTAATTCAAAGAATGATCCATTCTTCAAGGCTGTCTTGAAGACCTGACAAGAGTGAGCTCAGGTTTGGCACGCAGAGCTGCTTGGGGTCACTCACCCTGTACATCAACTAACCAGTGTGAGGGAAGCTACAGTCTGACCCCAGGTCTGTGGTGATGGTGAAGATGACATTGGCAGGAGCATCTGGGCTATGAAGTCCATGAAGATTCATTCATAAGCATCCTCAAAGCTTTGGGGTTTTGGTTACAGGTCTACCCCTGCCTGGCATGCAGACATGCACAAGAGCAAAGCTTTGGGCTGCTTAAATGCCCAGCACTGAGCATCTATGCTGAGCCGACCCCTGGGAGCAGGTGCCAGGGCTTCCCTTCCCGTCACTGGCAATTGTGGCCCTGGCACACCCCCAAGCCACTGCCATGCACTGCGGAGCATGTGCGGGAAGTCCCAGCCACAGTGGATGCACAGTGCCCTGAGCAGCTCTGTCCCGCCCTGTATGCTCCCACGGTGCTGCTTCCCGCTGCTGCTTCCCCGGGATCAGGAGGGGAATTTTCACTCTTGTTCCTCAGCAGCCCTGTGTTCCTGTTCGAGGGCATGGCTTGCCAGGCACTGCCATGCTTGCCGGGCTGCTGGCATGTGTCACCCAGGGAAATCACTGATGCAGTGAGGCTCCCGGCTCACTTTGTGGCCTCAGAAGAACTCCAGGCTGCAAATGGCTGCGGGATGAGCCTGTGTGTGGTTGTATCACAGCCCTGTGTCCTTGGAAGAAGGTCCTGCCTGGCTATTCCTGCTTCAGATCCAGGAGGAGCCCGTAAAAGGGGTGCAGGTAGTCCTGGGAGATGATGTGCTTCATGCACCACCACGTGCCAAGGTGTGATGTCCCTGCTGGAAAACAGGACTAGGAGCCAGAGCTCCAGGACTCGACATGGAGACAGCCCTGCCATCCATCAGAGCCCTTCCTGGCTGCTCAGCAGAGGAAACGTTTCCTCCCTTGGGTTTTTCCTTCTCTTTCTTTGCCCTATTTAGGTATTAAAGATCAGTGGAGGAAAGCTTGGCCGGTGTGGGGCAGGGCCTGTGCAGAGCTATGAGTCCTAGTTGGGCTGGCAGGGCTGTCCTGCTGGCATAGGGCCACCCTGCCCATCTCCTTCTCGCTTTGGCCAAAGATGCTGTGATGCATCCCTGCAGCAGGTCTGACCCCACATCAGCCCCGGGACCATGGAGCATCCCTGCTTCTGTGCTTTGAGCTCACTTTGTGCTTCCCATGGTGGGAAGAGGCCGGATCCTGGCACAGCAGTCAGGCTGCGCTCGCTCCTGATATGCCTGTGCAAAGTCAGCAGTGCTTCAGCAGCGGGACCTGGCCCTCCCCGCACGCCTCCCTGCCAGCTCCTCCATGAGTAATGACACAAACGTGCTTCTCACCCTGTCCCCGGCGCTGGGCTGCTCACCGGGGCACTCACAGGCTCCGCTCTCACTTCCCTGTCTCTGTTTTACATCAGAGCAGCTCCCGTCCGTCTGTCTGTCTCCTCTTCTCCCCCCGACACAGCTTCCAGACGGTGTTAAATGCCCAAAAGGAGAAGCGAGCCAGGCAGGCAGGCTGTAGGCGGGCCTGGGGTCAGCCAGCACCGTGCCCCAAGTGCCAGCCTGGCCCTTGTGTCCACACCGAGGTGACAATAAGGACATTTGTTGGTTGGCAAATGCTGGGAGCTAATCCTGCCCCCGAGAGCCAGGAAACCACCTGGGGACTCGTCGAGAGGGTGAAAAGTATCAACAGGCTTCTCTGAACATGGTGGGCACCAAGGGCAACCACACTGTCACCTCCACTGCTGTTGGGGCATCAGCCATGCCAGTGTCCTGCCCTGTCCATGCTGGAGAGAGGCTGCCTCCTCTCAGTGCAACACCAACAGCTCAGCCACAACCCAGCCTGAAACTGGGTGGAGGAAGGACAGACTTGGATGACGTAAAGGGGCTTCTCCCAGAAGGATGGGACTGCAGGCAGAGCCCCATGCTGCCCCACGTACTCACACCCCACTGCCAGGCGTTAGAGGGCAGATGTTACAGCTGTGGGCACCACCGGCTGACACATCGATGGTGGGATCCTGGAAAGTTTGCACTGGGAGCCTAATTGCTCATTTGCTCTGTGTCTCCGAGTGAAGTATTTGTCTTAAAAGCAGCCCCTAGTGCTGTAGGCTTGTCCAGAGACACTTTTGGCTGTTCACGCTTGAGAGGTGGGAGAAGTGCTGGGTTTGCCTTGCCCCAGCAATGGAATAGTGTTCCAGCAATGGGATAGTCCAGACAGAGCAGCGCAGCTGGTGAGGGGTGGCCATGGGTGCTGCTGGACCCCACTGGGGTGCTGCCCATGTGGGAAGGCTTCACAGCTGGGAAGTGGGTTTGTTTTTGAGCCTTAGTTATGACAGAGGGAAATGAAAATAAAAGCATGGTATTTCCTACCATCTCCTGACATGCCTGAAAGTGTGGTGGGGTGGTTGTCTTCATCAGCCCACCTACAGAGCCTGCCCTGCTCCCCAAGCCGAGCCTGGAGCGGGTGGAAAACACAGTGTTGTTGGGAGGGAGGTATTAGAAGAGCTCAGAGATGAAGGGAGATGCTGGAAAATGCCCTGCTTGTTTGGGGATCCAGTCCTGCCCAACCTCGTGTTAGTGGTCAGGGCGACACGAGGAGACAGTGCCAGAAACCAGCTCAAAGAGTTCATAGAGCTGGAGGGGGGACAAAGAGCCATCTCTCTTCCCCAGACTGACCAGGATGTTTTGGGGGCTCAGGAGACACTGGCCACTGGACAGATGTTGAAGACGAGCTGCCCCAGCCCTGAACCCCGAACACCTTGCCCCAAATCGCTCTGTAGCATGAGCTTGGTAGGAGTTGAGCTTGGTAGGAGTTGAGCTTTGGACCCACAGACACTGCCTGGGGACCCTGTCCCAGTTCCATTGTCTCTGGCAACATTCAGTGACGTTTTCACCTGCTTCTGTAGTGCTGGGTCCCCCATTGAGTTGCGGGTGAATGAGGCAGCATCCTGAGAAAGCACTTGTGCATTCACATCTCCAGCTGCCTGGGAAATTACACACACACATACACATATCCCTGGGAGCCATGTGTGTGCTCTCCCCTTGCAGAGGGTGATGCTCAGCATCCTGGCGGAGCAGCAGCAGGGACCATCCAAACGTGGGTCAGCTGGGAGGGTGAGGAACGTGTGGATAGCTGGAGATGGCTCCTTGCCACAGTGGCAGCAGGGGGATGGTCCCCCACAGGAAAGCGGTGCTGGTGGTCCCCTGCACAAGCAGCCCTTTAAGGGCCGGCAGGTTGCAGGGCTCAATCCTCCCTTGTTCTGACCTGCGGGTGCCTGTGCTGGAGCCGGGTCATTCCCAAAGGTGGTGTTTCTCTCCAGCCCTCCCTCGTAGGAAAACCAAACCCTTCCCAGCAGAAAGGGAGACGCCTGCGAGGGGGACGGCTGCTGGGGCAGGGGCATAGGATGTGGAATATGGGACATGGGACATCATGTTCCTTCTTTCCAGCAGGCTGCTGGAATGGCTGTTCATGCTTATTAGGCTTGTTTATTATTAATTAACAAGGGTACCACTTTGACTGCCTGTGTATAAGATGCTGGTTTTTTTCAGCTTTAAACTTCAAAGCTCTTTAGAAGAAAATACTCAGGTTCACTAAGGCTGCACTACAGATGGGGAAACTGAGGCAAGGAGGGGACTGAGGCCAGCACCATGTCTGCCTGGCTGGCTCGCAGCACTGGGAGAGGGCTGGCCTGCAGGGACAGGACACAGGGGCTCTCCTGGTGACAGAAGCCCCAGGGCTCTCACCGTGCGGTGGGACCAGCACTGAGCTCAGCTCACAGCCTCTCCTAAGCCCTGTATGAGGCTGCATTTCAGAAACACTCTTAAGTGCTGCTGCTGCCCAGCTAGTGGGATGAGGACTGGGGGAAGATGTGGCTGGGGCCTGGCTGCAATCCCTGCAGGAGCCCAGGGATGCCAGTGAGATAATGAGAGGGGATGTTAAACATTACTGCAGTCACAGGGCTATTTATCTGACATGAACAGAGGCAGCCAGGAATCCTCCAGGGTGCACAGCTCAACTTAGACCCCATTAAAGTTCCTTTTATTTCCCGTGTTTTGGCTGACGTTAAAACAGCGCCTGAATTGCTCCAGCGGGAGACGGCTTCCACGCCTGGCGTCAGGTCTGCTGCTCGCTTGGGCCAGTGGCCACAGGGACGGGCTGCCTGTGCTGCAGCCCAGCACCAAGTGTGTTCCATAGGGGCTGAGCGGGGCAGGGATGGGCATCTCCAAAGGGCAGGGGACTGCAGGCACAGGCAGAGCTTGCAGAAGTGGAGCTGATGTTCCCCTTTGACACCAGCCATCCTGGTACTCGGAGGGCTCCCAGCTCTGGCAAGGCTTTGAGGGATGGGAGAAGAACCCAAGCCAAGAGAGAGAAGCTGAAGAGGCCGTTTTTGTGGAGCTAGACTTGGGCTGCCTGCATGCAGCCATAGAATCATAGAATAGTTAGGGTTGGAAAGGACCTTAAGATCATCCACTTCCAACCCCTCTGCCATCTCTAGAACTAGAAATGTGCATAGCTTTGGCGGAGAACACGCCAAAATGAGACAATTCAGAAACTTCCCAAACACTTTTGGACACCCGAGCTCCTGCCTCGTGCCTTCCCATCAGCTGCTCCTGGATGTGGCTTTGGGGCTACAAAATGACCATGGCCAGGGACAGCGGTGACATGGAGCTGCTTTATATGACCACACTTTGTATGGCCAAGCTGGGTGCCCATACCAGTGGCAATGGAATGCCCAACAAGTGCAAGGTGCCACCACACCACCATCACCCATTCCTGCCCACTGCCTGCATAGGTGAGCAGAAGCCAGGAGCCCAAAGCAGGGCAAGGCAGGAGGAGGGCAACAAGGCAGGCAGAGGCTGGGGAATTCAGATCCAGAAGTGGAACAGACAATTTCCAAGACGTCGTGTCGGTGCGTGGTGATGAGCCGGGGCTGCTTCAAAAGGAACCAGCTTTAACTGGATCAAGCCCCAAGCCAAAAGCATAAACACTAGGAGGAAGTTTGGCTAAAGTTAAATCATGTTTTATTTAAAAATCTCCCTCTCCCTGTTGTAAGATGGAAACTCTCCATCTGAAAAGTGAAACTAAGATTGGAAACAGTCCGCAGTCATTAAGTTTATGCTGCTTTTTTTTCTCTCTCTCTGGCTTCTCAAGTAAAATATCAACTGGCTCCACTGTCAGGGACAGGAAACATTAGTAATAAGTTCATAGATTTACATTTTCCCCAGGGAAATACAGGAATATCAGAGATCAAAAGTTGGAGAAAGGAGTTATTTTTACACAGAGTGATTTGCAACCAGCATTCATCGGGGGGAGTAAATAAATTACAGGCCTTTCACTTTGGGGTTGTTTAAGTTCTTTTTCTTTAATGCTGTCCCTTTTAACTACTGTAGAGAGTCTGTCAGGACTTACACAGAGCAGAGAGACTTCCCTGCCCGCAAAAAGGGCTGTTTTCCAGCAGAAAAGTTACTCACTGCAATTAGTTGTCATACATGAACATCACGTAAGGGCCTGTGGGTGAGTGGTGTTGGGGTGACTTGGGGCAGGATGGGGGCTGGCCAGCTCAGAGTGTGGGGACAACGCAGGGAGATGGCTCCACTGGCCAAAAAGGTGCATTTTGAGGCTATTAGACCCAGCAAGGTGAACCTGCGGGAGGTGGGTGCAGTGGGATGTGCAGCACTGGGGCTCTCTGGACATCACCTCTGCCTCTGCCTGCTGCTTATGAGCAGTAAGAGACCTCAGTCAGGGCTGATTCAATCAGAGCAAGGCAATGGCTGTGGGTATCCTGTTGTCCCGGTGGGCAGGGATGGGCCCATGGGCTTTGCTGCTGCCCAGGCTTGTCCTCATTGCAGCCTGGCAGGTAACTTGCAGCATCCCTGGCACCTCGGAGTGTCTGCTTTCTCCTAAGGGTTTCTGCACTGAGGTGATGCCCCAGGTACAACCACTGCTCCACAGGGGACCAGAGCTCCTGGTGGCCATGTCCCCCCATCCTCCAGGTCACCTGCTGGGGCTGGACCATGCAGGCAAGGTCTGCGGTGGCACGGAGCCAGTCCCAGTTGTGGTGGTGGAGACACTGGAAACTTTGACCAGGCGTTCTGTCTGGTGTCATCAATTAAAGGTGAGGCGCTTGCTGGCTGGGCAGGATAATGAATGAAGGTTTTAAGTACAACTGGAAAAACAATAAAATACTCTATTAGGGTGACACAGCTGTGAACAATGAACATTAAACAACTTCACGGCTAGCAGTGCTGCCGCAGCAACACTTAGCCCTGGCGTTTGATGGATTCCTGTTTGGAGTGCGCCTCGCAAAGCGACTCTCCATCCACCCCA
>NW_009913677.1:0-8652 GCF_000696875.1 Nestor notabilis | reverse complement strand
CCGCTCTCTCCTTCTTCTGCTTAAAAATACATCCACATAAAATGTGCTTTAAGAATCCCTTAAGGTTCATTAATGTCACAAGCAGGGGAGGAGAAAAAGAGTTGGAAGGCCTTGAAGTACATGTCGGAAACACTCCAGAGAAAACTGTAAATGCTGCTGGGATGAACTGCAGGCTCTGGAGGATCAGTCGTGCTGGAAGACTATTTATTTTCCAGTCTATTTTAAACACTGGACTGTTTCAGATAAGAGTTGCCTGTGGTGGCAGACAGGATCGTGGGACTGGTGTGCAGGAACTCATGCCAGATTCATTTCTGGGGAGTATTTCCTCCCTGCCTTGATAAATCTGCCTTGTCTGCTGTACCAGGTTACTTCCTTTGGAGTTCTCTCTCCTTATTATTACTTATTAAAATTGCCTGCAAATAGCACTAGGGCTTCATGCAACATCCTGTATGAACAATTCATCCTTCTCGTTATCTCAAAGCTGACAATTCCCACCAGGGCCAGAGAGGGTGGGTGGAAAAATGCCTTGAGAAGAAACAGAAATGGCCATCCCTTATTGCGAGGCTGGAGAAACCACACTGGGGAGGGCAGGAGATAAGTGGGAACTTTTCCCCTTCAGACACAAAACCATGAAAGGGAAGAAAAGAAGAAACAAAGCCCGTAACACCAGTGAGCATCCTTCCTCACCCGCTGGTGCTGGGGTCCTGGGATGGTGCTCAGAGGGGTCAGTGAGCCCCTGTGACCTGACCTTACAAACTCCCCACCCCTTTGCCTAGATCTTATCTAGAAAATCACTCTCAGGTTACACGGCTTGTTCGTGCAGGGCTTTTGACTGCAGACAGCAAACCCACATCATCCCTCTGCACCTCCCAGCACGGCCATGCAGGAGAGGCCCGGGCAGGGTCACCGGCCCCTGGACTTTGAAACCCTGCTGCATCCCTTTCTGCAGGGAAGAGATACAGTGTTTGGTGACCTGGGGCCGTGTGGAGGGGGAAGGTTTGGAGAGTTGAGCTGCTGGTTGGAGCTGGATGCTCATTCCTGCAAATGGCGTTAATGCTGGAGATGCTGTGCTGGGGACAGCTCTCCTCACCCTCCTGGCCTCCAGGGCTTCCTCCCTGGCAGTGCAGGCTGTCAGGATGCAGTTCCCTGACTCTCATCTCACACAGTGCTTTCAGCCTGGTGGAGCTGGAACCTTCAGCTTGGCTCCCGCAGGCATGGCGCATTGTGTGTGAGACCATTCCCACCCTGAGCATCACCCATGGAGGACACAGAAGCAGCTCCCATGGCCCCGCCTTGCCAGCCCTTCCCTGCTCTGTCCGGCAGAAGCCAGTCCACATCCACCCAGCTCCCAGCCTGAGCTGTCCCTGCCTGCTCCAGCCTGTGCCCTCCATCCCCAGCCCAGGCACTGCAGCCCCGCTGGGGGACAACGCTGCCCTGTGCATGTGGGCTTAATCACGAAGCATCTGCTTCCCATTGAGGCCGTCCAGGGCAGGTTTCTCTGGCAGCCTCCTGCGAGGGTGCTAATTTTATATATGCAGGCTGCCTTCAGCACGGCCATCGGGATGGCTGGGTGGCAGCAGGGAGATGGGGGCTCTGCGCTGGGCAGGGGGGCACCAAGGTAACGCGGAGGGAGAGAGGCTCCTCTTCCCAGTGGAGCTATGGGGAAGCTGGAAGCAAGTCGCAGAGATGCTTGTCCTGTCCCAGCAGCGTGGAGGGGTGCCAGGGTCTGTTTTCAGAAGCCTCACTAGTGGTAACATCCCAAGCTTGGGGTACCGCTAGCCCGGTATTGCTGGCACAGGCTGACCCATCCAAAAGCCCGTGGTGGGTTTTGTGAGACGACTTTTCAGTGACAGGCAGCCCCAGCTCCAGGCGGGCAGGCATCTTAACTAGCAGTTCTCAGCCACAGCTTGTAGGAATGGCAAGTGCTGCTGGTGCCAAATGACGGATAACTCCTCCAGACATTTTGGAGAAGCCTCTGGAAAACAGGCTCTTGAAGGGAGCTCAATTTTGGCTTTCTAAATTGAGGCTCCCCAAGTTACTTTTGGAAGCATTAGCCATGATTATTTCCCTTCTTTCTGTCTAATCACAGTATTTTCCCTGACACTGTGATAACAGGCGTCCGAGGGCTTCGTGCCCCCCAGGAGGGGCCGTGCACTGTCACCCTCCCAGCTCCCACACTGTGACAGTCACCACTCCTGTGCCAAGCGCTGCTGTCACCCTCCATCCACAGGCGAGCACAGGCGATGCCGAGCAAGAGATGCAGCAGTCCCTTAGCAAGGGGAGTGCTGCAAACCCTGGTACCCTGGTGGGCAGCTGGTGCCAAGCAATACCGAGGGTGCCAAGCAGACCCATGGGATGAGTGGTGAGGAGGAGGTGGCTGTGATGGGCTGGGGATAACCCTATCTCTGCAGCCAGGGGCTGCTGACAGCAGCACATCTCCCTCTGAGAGCACTGCGGGCTGTGCAAGGGAAACTTCAGAGAGCTTTGATCTGTGCTGGGGCTCCTTGATGTAAAGCAGGGACTGGGTGAAGGTGGCTGTAGGATGAGCCCTTCAGCTGCTGCCTCTTCCAGACAGGGAGGAATGGGGCTGGCTGCCCCAGCAGTGCTGAGCTCCAAGGCAGCACTGGCCTTGCCAGTGGGGACCAGCAGGGTACCTGAAATGCATGTGCAAGACCAGGCAGGGCTGGGCTGCACAGGGACCAAAGGTCCTGCAGTTCTCTACTTTGGGGGATGCTCTACACCCACTTCTGCCCTTTCTTTCAGAGCCACCAAAGGCCATGGCCAGATCTTTGTGGCATGGGACTGGAGCCGTATCCTGCTTGGCAAGGCATCCCAGACCTGGCAACAGCAGCCTGGGCAGGAGCTGACAGATCTCACTATGTTCACCCCATTAATGGGGGGACATGGGTCAGGAGAGCAAAGAGCCATGCCTGGCACAGCTGAGAAAACTCAAGTCTCTGCTTTACCCAGAGTGAGACCATGTTGGCAAGACCCACGTAGCCCAACAGCAAATGGGTCCCTTGCAAAGAATCCTTCATGACGCACTGGAAATCCTCCCCACGGTGCTGCGCCCAGAGGCTGGTTTAAATACCCACCAGCAGCAGTTCCCTGGGTTAGCAACCAGCTCTCTTCTCCATCCTTCACCAAAAGCCAGCTAAACCCAGGGCAAAACCACACCCTGCAAGTGTGTGTGAAAACCTCAATCTGCAAACACCCGTTCAGCCTCTAATGCTGCAAACCACCCAGGTTTGGTACCAGAGCAGAGCCCTGTGTGTGGGGCGGTGTTACCAGAGCAGTGCCTTGTGTGGGGGGGGGGGGAGCCACACTGCCGGCTCAGGCTGGGACTGGAGTGCTGTGAGTGAGAGCATTTTTGTGCAGCAGCTCTGACTGCCATGGTGCATATGGTCCCTATTTATTTGACTTCTTTGCTGCTGGATCGCTTTCAGAATAGTTTTCTGCAATTACTTTAAGCTTCCCCAGTACAGATTGGGAGTGAAACTTGTGCTTTGGGAGATAAACTGCAGACCGTTTGGCATCAAGGGGAGCTGTTGATTTGCCAGCATCGGAGACAGAGGGAGAATGAAAATGAAGAGAGATAATTCATTCCCATCACAGCTTGGTTTTGAGAGAAAATAGGAGCTGTGGAATGAAAAGACACAACTAGAGCTGGTTATTAATGGCTCAGCGCTGAGGCCAGGCCAGCAGAAAGACACCCATGGCTGGCAGAGTCCTGACCCGCAGGTACTCAGGTCTTGGCCCTGCCCATGGAGCTGCTGGTGAGCATCCCCTGGGAGGATGCTGGTGCTGGTGCCCTTCTCGCATCTTGGCTTGTCTGCTGGGCATGCCTGGTCCCCACTGCCAGGCCCAGAGAGCTCCTCAGAGCTGCCATTGGGGTATGATATTCCCCACTGTGCATGGAAAAGAGTGCATGTGGAGATGATATGCCATGACCAGAGCTGCCGTTGGGGTATGATATTCCCCACTGTGCATGGAAAAGAGTGCATGTGGAGATGATATGTTATGACCGAGGATGCAGAGTCGGTGTCGGAGTCGGGAGATGTGATACCTGCACCTGCCCAGCTGTTGCCTGCTCTGCCAACCTGCCCTTGCTCAGTGCCGTAAGGAGGGTTTGCAACCCAGGCCCTCTGCTGCAGTGGGGAAACAGCTCCAGGTACCCTGGTGCCCAGCTCAGGGCTCACTCGGGGACCGCTCTCATCAAGCCCCACTACACTGGGCTGGCCAGGAGGATACTTATGGAGAGGATGCTCAGAGGCTGACAAGGGGAGGGCTGCAGATGCTCCAGGTGTGTCCGTGTATGAGTGTCTCCTCGGCACATGTGTGCATTGTGGACCCTCTCTGCCCTTCACTTACTGATGTTATCTTCGGCTGTGAGCTGGAGCACGCCGGGAAAAGCTTCCTGCATCTGCCTTGCCACAGACTCCCCCACGGTCCCTCCTACCTTCCTTTATTTATGGGACAGCTATTTCCTTTCAGAGAGAAGTAGCCAGTATTATGAAGTGGCAAAAGGGTGAATGAAAACAAGGTGTTTGTTTAGATTTTGGAAGATTTTGACTTTCCAAAGGTGTGTGACACCCCAGCCTTCCCTCCCTCCCCTGCAGCCAGCAAGGGCTGCAGTTCCTGTCCCTCAGGCACATGCCAGCCGCGGTTTCAGCTCCTGTGGTACTCTGAAGACCATTTGAGGGAAACCAGTTGCTACCTACCATGGTGCATTTAAAAACTGGCTTTCAGGTCCTCACCTGAGTCACAAATACTAACTAATTAACCATTAATTTCTCCAGCAAATGAGGGCCCCACACTGCTGCTATTGAGGCAAAGCGAGGTTTGGGGGGGTGTGTGGTGGTGGTGGTGGAAATCTGGACAATATTGGTCGCAGAGAGCAGCTGCCATAACCAGGGCAGTAAACTTTCCCACCCCAGTACTTCTTTTGACCTAAAATAACTTCTGTGCTTAGGCTGCACCTTTCTGAAGTCTGAGCAATGGGTGTTTTTATAAGGGAGGAAAAGCCCCACAGCCCAGCCCCTCCTGTGGCAGCATGGCATGAAGAGTATCTGGCTGATTGATGCCCTGAGGAAGGAGGACGTGGGGTAGGCAAGGATGAGGCAGGATGAAGCCCCAACCTCCAGCCATACAGCAGCCTTACAGGGGGCTGTAGCTGAGGATGCTCTGACTGTTGTGGTGGTGGGATCTGGGGGACAAGGTCCCTGACGGGTGCAGGAGCTCACTGGCTTTGAAGCCCACCCAGCAGGAAACGGAGAACACTTCCCAGCCCCATGGTGCTACCCTGACCGGGCACCTTTGGGCTGGCTGGGAGCTCCCTGCACCTCCAGGTTTGCTCTAACGCTACCCCAAATGGAAGCAGATCCCTTTATTTACAGAGGAAGGGCTCCATTTCACTTCCTGCCCCTCTCATCACGAGTCACCGGTGTGACAGGGGCAGCCCCTGCACCGGCTGCTCTCCCCTCGCTGCCCAGCACTGACATCCTTTCCTGACACACATCAGTTTCCTGCGTGCGGCTCTCGCGCCACTTCCTACCCCGCTTCGGTTTCCACTGAGCACTGCATGTCACAGAGCGGAGGAGGGGGAAAGAGAAAAAAGGAAAATGGAAAAGAAATATAAATAGTAGCTTCTCTTTCTGTCTGTACCATGGACCGAAGTGAGGCACAGGCTGGGCAGACAGTGCCCAACCCCACAGATGCTCCACCAGCAGCATCCCTGGCACCAGCTCACCCATTGCATCCGGCCAGGTGAGGAGAGGTCACGACGCCTGTTTTGACACCAAAACTCTTGTTCTTTGGTTAACAGGCTGGTTTCTGTGGTTGGTGATAGGGGCAAGTGCTCTGCACCCCACACATCCCAGCGCTGCTGGGGCTGGGTGCTGCCACCCCTGCCTTGGTTTTGGAGTGACAGGGGGCTGATCATTCCCCTCACCCTGCCTGCCACAGGGCCACTCTTCAAACCCGCTTTCTGCCTCATCGGGGAAAGCGGGAAAAACGATCAATGGCTCCAGCCCTGTCTTTAGAAAGTGGATTAGGGCCAGTGAATAGGAACTGTCTCTCTAATGAAGTGCTATTACCAACAGGCTAATTGAGTAATGACATAATGCAGGCCCTTGAAGCTCTTTATAACGGGCCATGACTCTGTGCCGCAACACGCCGCCACTTCCTCGCCTTGCCCCGCTCTGCCTCCAGCACATCGCTGGCAAAGGAAGCTTTAATGTGCAGCACTGTCCTCCCCAGAGCGGCCACAGACAAAGTGTCGCCAGCATAACCCTGCGTGGAAAATGCGGAGGTGGAGGGGAACCCGGAGTAATTAGCTCGGGAGACGCCAATCTCCCCACATGTGAAACGTGAGCCTTTTTATTGAGAAAAGTCAAACAGGCCTCGCATTGCTTTCAGGGAGCCCAGTAAAACAGAAGGTGATCCATAAATATGTATGTTATGCTGGATTTAAAATACTTTCTGATGATTTTCTAGGCAGATCTCCAACAAGTTACAGCACAGCATTGCTATTGTAAAGCTGTCGGTGCAGGCTGGTAACTCCGGCACTTCTTATTGTGGGGAGGACGCAGGTCGCTGCTGTGTGTGCACTTGTGTCCTTTGTGCCAAAGTGTTTGTCCTCAGGTGAAGGAATTAAATATAACAGCTTTACGGCTTTCATTTTTAACCCACTGCTGTTAATGGAGCGGGTTGCGAAGTGCCTGGGGCTCTGGTACGAGTGACTCTGTTCCATTGCTGCTCCGGGCTGTTTGCTCAGTGTTACCCATCTGTCTAGAAGAGACCTGCTCCCACCCCACAAGAGGTTGCACCCATAACAAGGACAGCACCGGTGGCCCCCAAAGATTTCACCATCATCAGGACTGGCTGAGAGCTGAAACAGGAGAGACAACCATTTAACCCACAACAGCACTGGGCTTGTCCATCCCTCTGCAGTCTTCTAAACCCCTGTGGACACTCTGGCTGCTGCTGGGACATTTGCACAGGGGACATAAATAGTCGGAGGGTGAGACAGCCCCAGAAAGGTGTTTCTCAACCCTCAGGGTGAGCGGAGCTGCCCTGTGTGCAGGTGAGGAGTTTGTGCTCACTTCACCAAGCAGAAAGCTGGCCTCCAGCAGGAGGATTTACAGCCTGAGTTTTGAGGCAGTGAGGCACTTGCACTCGCGCTGTTTCAGCAGGTGGCTGATGCTTTACCCTGAGGTGGGCATTGCCTCCCAACAGGCATGGAGATGATCACAAGCAGCATGGCCAGGAAGAGGTAATGCCCTTGGAAAGTGAGCACAGCCGTCAGCAAGACCATGGTGATGCTGCAACACATTCCATCCGCATCCGCAGGGAGAAATCATCTTTATTTTAATCCTCCAGCCTTGCATCACTTCCCCAGGTCTCCCTCCCTCCACACTTGCATGCTCTTTGTCTCCACGGGAAGACTCACACCTCTGCAGCCCAACGCTATCAGTTCATCATCCGATTAAAGATTAATTTGAGATTATTGCTCATGTCAATAGCCCAGAGCCAGAAAAACAACAGCTACACCTGCAGTTTGTTTGTGCACCCCAGTGCTTATGGCAAGCTGTTAATGGACGGGGGCTGTCACCAGCACTGCCTGTTGACAGGGGCTCCCTGAGCCCTGCATGGGCACCTGCTACCCTCATCCTACCAAGGATAAATACACCCCCATCTTCCAAGGCCTCCCACAGCCCCAGGTATCTCAAGTGGGAAACCCATGTTGTCATTAGTGACTGCCCCACAAGCCATCCCAGCTTCTGTTGCAGAGCTCTGGTCAGTCCCTTCCTCAAATCAGAAACAGCCGTCCAGCAACTGACTTTAATAATGGGCCTTTCCCTGGATTCTGCATGGTTTCTGATTATTTACTCAGCTTTTTCTAGGTAAGGTAAGAGCCAAAAGAAGAATTAGGCTGCTATACTTTGTCAGGGCTGAGCTTTGGCTGCCTACTTCGGGGGTAGTACGCTCAGATGCTGGAAACTCTCCTTCAGAGGCTGCAGGCTTCCAGGAGAACATTTCTATCGGGCAGTTTTGCAGTGACAGGAGAAGCAAGTGGAAACCTTTTTCCTTCCTACTGCCCTGGAGGTGGAGGGAAGTGTTTTGAGGTTCCCAGAGCTACTCTTCACCCTCACGGCACAATGGCCAGGCATGCCTTGTGCTTATCCTTGAAATAAATAGGGACAGAAAACAGTGAAAAAGGCAATTCTGGGAACTACAGCCCCCAAATCTCCAAGCAGATGAAGCTTAGCTTTTGCAAAGGTATCTGTAATCCACCCACTTCCCTTCTTGTTCCCCGTGGGATGCTCAGGATGCCTGCAGAGACAGAATGATTTCAAACAGTGGCATGGAAGCCTTAAAGCCCTTTTAAACCCACAATCTCTGTGTGGGCTTGTCCCAGCTCTCTGCCCCATGGCAGGGTGGGTTTCCAAACACCCTTAATTCTGCATCAGTTCTGCAGGGAAGAGGGGAAAATACTAGTCCTTTCTGTGAAGAAAAGGCACTTTGTGGTTTCCCCAGAGCCTTTGAAAGGGCTCCAGGAGCCGAGGGGACGTACGTGCTTGTTTAAAGGTCCTGTGGAGGTCCGTGGAAATTAAACAGCGGAGTTCAAACGCTCGTCGCCGTGGCCGTGCC
>NW_009913676.1:0-40520 GCF_000696875.1 Nestor notabilis | reverse complement strand
CTTATGGCTTTACAAAGTGCTCTGCAAGTTGTGCAGAGGTCTCCTGGTTTTCATGTAGCCCTTTAGGCTGGTGCTGGCTGCTCCACTGTCTCTTATCCCACCAAGAAATTGCTCTGCTTGGCTCACTTTTCAAATCAAATGTATTGTTCTGTGGTCATTCGAAAACATCTGCCAGGAGTTTTTCTTACTATCATTTCTTTTCAAGACTCTGTGTTAGACCAACAGCCCCTTTTTGCAGATCCAAAATCTGGAGACAAGTCTTTGCTAAAGTCAATTTTATTCTTTTGCTGGGAAGTTTTCTTCACTGAAAGACCACGTCTTTAGGTTGTGTGTGCTGACTTCCTTGAGAATTTTTTCTGTGGAAAAATGTTTACTTTTTCCCATGCAGAACTCACCATATTATGCTGTGCTTAGAGTAATAGACACACATATACACATACCTATGTGTGTGTATGTTTTTATCTATGTATGTATAGTTATATGGGATGTTCCATATGGTTCTCTTAATAGAATCGTAAATATTGAAGTTGGCATCAGCAAATCTGAAATGATGGAAATGGTGAGGAAGATGTTTAAATGCCTTCCTGAGCAGGTGATGTCCATCAGCACTGGACACAGGTGTTACTACCTCATTGGGAGCAGCAGGTAGGCATAGAAAGATGTGCTAATACAGATACTACAGTTAAGATAACACAACACTAAGCCACAGCCCCAAGGCAAGGTCCAGCTCCTTCCCAGCCGCTCCAACCCCTTCCTGTGTCTCAGCTACAGATTGGTCAGCTCCAGGATGAAACAGTTCAGCTGGTTGATCCAATGGAAAACTGCTCTTTCCTGTAACATTTCCCTCCCCCCTGCCCCAAGGCTGGGTTAATGTTTTGCTGGTTCAGATAGGTGAGCTAACCTCCCCTGCATCCACACTTACAAAGTCCAACACCTGGAAACAGCGGGAGCACACAGCTGGGAGTGGGGATGGCAGCAGCAGCACACCAGTGTGGCAGTGCCACATCAAACTGTACTATTAAGGGTCAATGAAGAGCAGAGAGCTTTGTCTTCTCAACCAGCAGCTGCTGGGAGTTAGGAAAGCTTCTGCTCCTTATGGATAAATCATGGGAAATGATCTTGCTCTCCCAGGCTGCAATCCGCTCCTCAGCAAGGGCAGAAACTGCTGCTGTCGAGGTGATCAGCCAAAGCTGGGTTAGGTGAGGGAGGACATTTGTTTGGCACAGTGCTCCTCTGCTGCTGCTTCCCAGCTTTTCCTCTCCAGTTTCCCACAGCCACAAGCGTGCCAGGAGTCTCCCTGCCTTTATGCAGAAGAGCAGCTGATGTGTGAAGTGCTGATAAGCGCAGAAGACAAACACATACCTGTGTGCTACTTGAGCGTGCCACCCCGTGCCCTCCTCTGGGGCACTGCTCTCACAGCTCACGCTTGGTGGGAAGTGTTCTGGAATTAATCCAGCTAAATCCACCACAAGCATGAAACAGGGCTTCAGGGGTCCTTTGACAGCATGTTTCTCATCCTGCCCACCCAAATGCATTGCCAAACCTTGTTAGCTGCATTTATGGCAGGGCTCAACAGAGCAGCATTACACACAGAAGATAAAGCAGAAAGCACTGTCCCACCTCCCCATCTCTTTCCATCTCCGTGTCTCTTGCACACACACTGAATTCCCTCCTTAATACCTTTGCATCTCTTTGGGCTGCATCTCTCTGAAGTCAAACTTTCCCAGCTGGTTATAGCCACACAGCACTCTCTTTTGAAAGGAAGGTGCACATTTTCCCTATTGATTTCAGGAAGCGTTATTTTGGGACCCATAGGAAGAAGTGGGTAGGCAAATGGGTTTTCCTTGTGTTTTACCTGTGAATAGGTTTTCACTTCTATTGTTCCAAACTACAGGCAGGAAACAGAGGACTGGGTCACTGTGCTATCTTCAGTCTGCAAGGAGGCGAAAAGTGGTGGACGCTGCCCTCAGGTGACACGTTACTGCACTTGATTTTAGAAAGAAGGACGTTTTGTAATTTCATTAGAAACCTCATTCTGGCCTTGCAAGTTGGCCCTTGCCTTGGTTAATCAGAAATTCATTTCCCATATAAATCCTGCACCCTGGCTTTATGCATTAAGCAGGTGCTGCACAGTCTGTCTGCATTGGGATTGATTTTACATTGAAGGAATCTCTTTGAAGGGTTAGCTACCTGGAAATTAGGAGATGATTGACATTATGCTGCAGTGAATTGCACCTTGATGAGTCAGAATGCAGACTTGTGTGTTACTCTTACTGCATGCTTTTTGATTATATTTATGTGCTGTTTTACAAACCAACCCACATCTACTCTGTGTTATGAACCAGCTAAAGCCCTATTATTAGTTCAAGCTCAGGCTCAAGCTTTTCATCTTGTCAGCCAGCCAGGCCTACGATTCAGACTCAGCACTAAGCTACTTACATCCCTGCAGCTTCTGGTCAGCTCAAAGTGCAAGCAGGGCAAACTTATTGACTGAAAAACGTCATGTAGACAACCTCCTGAGCCATTAGAAGTAAAGATTTGGACTAGTGGGATGCACTGGTATATTGTAACCCATGCCAATCAGGTACCTGTCTTCTTACACTGCTGTTATCTTACTTCTAGAACCAAGATCTTCCGAATTCAGAAGTCAGAAGCCGGACTTCCTCTTTGCCACTGTTCTTAAATTCTATAGATATGACGAGTTTCCTGGAAAGGCAGAGATGCCAGAAGGTAGACAGAATAGCTCTCCTTAATAATGAGCTCGCTCTGAGGGGTGACTGTGATATTTGATTTGTATAGTTTACTTTTGCTATCAGAAGTTCTTCTGAGCTTGTGCAGTGGGTGCCTGAGTGGTCTGTTCTGCTCTCTGGTGGGTTCCTGAGTAGAAGGTGGATGATAACATCAGAAAGTCCCCAGAAAAGAAGGACCTTTGAGGAAAGCCTGTGTGTAAGTAAAGGCAGGTGTTGATGGCAATGAGAAATGATACTCGCTGCCTCTCTCAACTGACTGGCAAAGATTAGTAGGCATGAAATAAGCCCCTGAAGATTCGCTTTGACATGCCTTGGCAAAGCCGTGTGATGACTGTTTTGGCAGCTGCTAGTCATATTCCTCCTGTTTTGTGACTGTGCTTTTCTCTGTCTCTCTCTTCAGGCTGTAACACTTAGAGGGGAGTTCAGATTCAGTTCCTCTGTGCCTTCCAGATCTTCCCCCTCAATATTTAAATAGAAAGGAAGGAAAGCACTGCATCTGTCCCAGAGCAGAGGCAGTCCTCATCCTCTGGTGGCAGGCTGAATAGCAGCCAAGGAATTGTTGGTTTTCTCCAGTCACAAAGCTGTACGCACATGGCCCAGCTGGAGGAAGCTGAGTGAAGGTGAAGCACCTCCAGTGTGTCTTTAGGAGGAGTCAACTTTTTTCTTTTTGTATATAGGAGAATGGTTCCTCAGAAGGCAAGAACAGGCCTAAGTCAGATCCTGGCCCTCATCAGGCTCAGTGTGACTCACCAAGAGGAGTTTTTCCAAGTCTGGTGAGCAGAACAAATCAAACAGCTCTTTACTTATTCAGTCTGCAGGAGTGACTGTTGGCTCTTGTCTCACCTGAGTATCTGTAACTATAGATTATCCACATGCTTTCCCAGCACACTGAGTTGGTTTTCACTATGAAAGGTTCCTAAGTATTTTGCCTGTTGCCTTATTTAGCACTGCAAATAACCTTCGAAGAACTTGTTTAAAAACTCTCAAGTTGCACTGCTTGAGGATTTGCTCCTCCCATCACATTTCTCAGCTGTGCCACAGTCTTCCTAAGTGCTTTCTTTCTGCAGCCTCTGCCAGTAGCAATTCAGTCAATCTAACTGAACTACAGAACAAGGGTTTGTTAAATCAAGGCACACCTCAGGACTGACCTTCTGTCAGCATAAATATGACTTCAGGTAATTTAGCTTCCATATCTGGCAGGGATGATTTAAAAAGACACAGCAATGAATGTTACTGGGTATTATCAGCTGAACGTTCTGACCTGTGTCCCCTGAACAAACTCCTGCAGCAGTCAGATGATTTTCACCCATCCTCTGCCTTCACAGCAGAGTCAACAGAACAGAAGGCACAACCAAGGCTCTACCACACCAGTACGCAGTTTGGCAGCTGAGTTTAAACCCAAATATTTATTGGCAGTTTATGCACTGAGCTATGATCTAGAGGATTTCTACTGTCATAGCTAACAGCATGGTAAATCACATGCTGCAGTCACCATGCATGTATATGGGCTGGAAGCACGTATGAGATAATACAGCTAAATTTAGTGGAAAGAGGTGAAAATAGCTGAAACTACATTGGAATGCCACGGGCTGTCAGCAAAGCTAAGCTGATGCACAGTACTTTATGAAGTCACAATAATTCAGTTGTGAGTCTGAGCTCTGAAATGCATTGAGTTAACCCTTAGTCTGGCTTTAACTAGTGCTCCTCTGGATGCAAACCAAGGCTGTCTTTCTGTCTCTTCCTTATGCATGCCTTTTCTGTCTCATCCATTAAGTCTCCTCATACTTATGATGCCTCAGAGAGTATGTATTATACGCAGCTGTTCAGACACAGGACAGACTAACCATGAGGGTTAAAAGATAAGGAATTCGTGTTTTACCTTTTCAGCCTGCAGCAGAGGCAATAGCAGGAAGCTCATATATCTGTTTCAGCATGTGTAAAATAACTAACCTTGCCATGCAGCTAACAAGAAACAAAAATGTTTGTTCATTTGATAAAAATACTTCAGTTGCCTCATAAGCTCAGCATCCGCTAACATCTCCAGATCTATTCTCTGCTCAGTGATGTCTAGACAGCTGACTTCCAAAGTAATCCCTTGTATTTACTTCCTTTCAGAAGTATGACTCCACATTTCTGCTATCTGATGGGTTTTGCTTTTTACTGGTGGTTCCCTCACCCAGGCCCCCATCTCGTTCAGTAGCCATTACTCATGCACACAGGCCTTTCAATGTCACTTGAGTCTAGTCACACAGGCAAGGACCCTGCAGAGGTCTGGAGACCTGGCTCCCTTTCCAACCACTTTTTGAAGCTACCAAACCAAATCTGTCTCAGCAATTCAGTATCAGCTATTTTGATATGCAGCTTTAAATACCAAAATAAGGAGCCCTGACTTGCATCACCCTATACTTGTTGCAGTATATGTCTTGCATATGTGTTGCAGGCACCTAAGCATCCTTGTCAGGATCTGTTAGACACAGAGATTTTGGTAAGTTCCTCTGTCCAAGTGCAACATGTAACTTTCCCTGAGGAGCCTGTAACTAACAATTACTCAGTTGCTCTCCAGGTGTCATATCCATCTTGTGCTACAGCAAATTTTCTCCATCGCCTGCTTTCTCTCTAATGTAAACCCACACCATGGTTCAACAGAGGCATAAAGAACTCACTCAGCTGTACAATTGATGATGACTATACACTGAGGTTAACTGCACTTCCCTGGTGGTAAAGCACCTGGCGGGACAGAGATGTTCACAAACTGCTTCAGGGCAATGCAATGCTGCTGCAGCTTAACCTTCTCCTTCCCATTGTCCTTATAATCTGCAATGGTGCCAAGGAGAAACACTAAGCATCTAGCAAAAGGTAGCCACTGTCAGTGGTTGAAGGCTCAGTTTGGGAAGCTGATGAGTGCCGTCTGCTCTCTCAGATTTCCTAGGAGTTGGAGGATCTCAAGACTTCATAAAGTCACCTCCTCTTCCCCCTTCTCCTCAAGTGTTTACTTGTTTGATTGATCCAAATCCCCTGAAAAGCCACTAGGAAACTCATCCATGACTGGATCATGACCACAGAGCCAGCTTTGCTCCTGCTGTGGTTTTGTTATGCACTTCTTGAAGGACCCTTTGCAGGTTTGTTCTGGCTCCTCCTCCATGAGTTGCTTTTTGTGTTTTTATACCAACAAGGAACAAAAATACATTCATAATCTTTAATATCTATTCGATTCCAGTTTCCTCTCTTTACATGTGAAAGACTAATTAGTTTCATTTACTTTACCTTGAAAACAGTAATATATTCTGTGGCATATTTAGCAATTATTAAAACGATCACCATGGAAACCAAGGATGTAAAGTGGAGAGATAAAAAGGAGTTGCATCACAAACACGGCATGGAGAATTGCATTGGGAGGCAGCTAAATACTAATTACCATAGTCTTCACTATAGTGAAGTCAATAAGGAGATATAGAAATCAATCAATCAATCATTTAACTTTGTGACTTAGAAAGGTAAATGTGGTGGAGGGATTCATTTCTCCTTGACTTACCAAATTGCCACAAACTTAGAATTTGAAGTATTTATGAAAGCAGAATCACTCAGGACACAAAGGGTTCCATGCTCTCCAGTGTATGTTCTAGTTCGTGGAGAAGTATGAGCTATTGGACTTCCCATTAGTCATGGAAAGCCCAAATTCTTTACTTGATAGCAGTTAAAAGCTGCTTAAAAAGGACAGATACATCCTGATCCACTTCTAGATTTGCCACAGGTTTTTTTCCTAGTGCAAGGACTTTAGAACTCGTGACAATAAATGCATGCAGGTTCAAACGTGAAGTGTTAAACTCACTTCATTTTTAAACAAAACAACAGGTTGTGAATATAAAATCCATTTCAACTTCCCGGTTACCACAGATCCATCTATGAGAAGCACTAATGTAATACCATAGCCAGCTTTGTCTGCGTGCAGTGGATCTCAAAAATACAAGAAGGAGCACAAATATATAGAAACCTTGTTTCTAAAACAAACTGGCTCTGAGCATAGTTCAAACTTAAACAGGGGAAGTTCAGGTTAGATATAAGGAAGAAGTTCTTCACAGTGAGGGTGGTGAGGCACTGGAATAGGTTGCCCAAGGAAGTTGTGAATACTCCAACCATGGAGGTGTTCAAGGCCAGGTTGGACAGAGCCTTGGGTGACATAGTTTAGTGTGTGGTGTCCCTGCTCATGGCAGGGGGGTTGGAACTAGATGATCTTAAGGTCCTTTCCAACCCTAACTATTCTATGATTCTATATCTCACTTCAAGGAGAAACATGTCTTTCCATGTTTTCTGTGGATGTTTGCTGATGCTCCTACTTCTCCATGTAGATGAAAAAAAAACATTTAAAACAAGCTGTCTAACTGAACCTGTTAAATACGAACCCATTCTTTTAACAGGATAAAACTCCAGAAAAGTGTGAGGAAAATCTGCCGTCGTCAGATACAGATGAAGACATCAAAAAGGATGAAGCTTATTACCAAACTCCCAGTAATATTTTAGCAAAGGTAGTTTGTCAGTTGTTTTTTCTGTTGGTTTGTTAACATCTCCAAGGAGACGGGAGACATTTAATGAGGAACTGGTGCAAGGAGCCATTAGTACTTTGCAAAAGAAATACATAGATAAAGCAGAAGGTAATAGAGATTTCATTTGTACAAGAAAAAATACACAGGACTTGTTCAAAGGAGTTTTCTGGTAGAAAAGCTGCGTAAAACAAAGCTGTGCTTTAAAAAGACTGTGAAACATTCTAGTATCATTTCACTGTGAAACAAGGGAGCAGGAGAAATCATGCTGGTAATTTTAAACAAACTTTGCAACCTAATTTGGGAGGCTGATTCCTCCCTTCCCTTGTAGTCAGTGGTCAGGAGAAGCTGAACAGTCAGCCTTCTGCAGAAGTCACAGCCTCTCTGCCAAGACCGCACAGCTAACTGAAGGACATTAACGATTTGAGTTTGTCCTATTAAAACACAACAAAATGTTTGTGGTAGTACTTTAGAACATAGCTGGTTACATCCCAGACTGAAAGTGTCAGTAACACCCATCAGCACCAGTATGTATGTTTCAGCCACCTTTCTAGCTGAAAGTTTCTGGGAATTTACTCATTCGGGGAAAGCCAAGCTACATTAGCTGGTGTGTTTAAACAGCATGAGCACTGAACAAAACCAGGAAATTAAGATTTTCTCTCTAGGCAGAGCAATGACATTAATGTCTTACGTTGTTATGTGTTTCGAACAGTGGAATACTGAGGTACCAAAGCCTGACCCTACAGCTGGGTTTGATGCGCAAGAGAAACCAGTGCAGACGAACCCAGTACAGGAGAACATTTATATGCCAATGAAATCACTGTAAGTAACAGCTTCATTATGGTTTGTGAATTAAAAGTGACATAGTGGTAAAGATAGAGCTGTCGTCTGTGGAATTTAAATCTAGAGGCTGCATCTTGTTTGAATGAATCCTTCTTTGGTCTTGGTTCAGAAAGTGGGAGTACCAGAGTGAAACTCCAACTCATCAAGGTGAAATTAAGACTCATGCATTTAGATGTGCTCTGACTATACAATGCAGCACTTTTTGCTGGCTCATACTTTTCCTAGATTTTCATGACATAACAACCCACCACTTCACTCAGATACTGCAGCCAAACTCCAGCAACCTTTCAGACAGGTACTCTCCAAAGCAGGCAGCATTATCCAGTGGTTAAAAGAGAAAGGTAGACATGGGGGAGAGCTGGAAAAGCTTGCTGGAAAAGCTCCAAGCTTTCCCAGTAAGAAGTTCTGTGATCCTGAGTAAGTTATTTCCTTCCTTCCAGTTTCTCATCAAAGAACAGGTCTGATGCTGAGTACAGTGTTTGGCATGTCACAAAGAAAGATCTGAACTGTGTGACACAGCATTAATGCCACAAGGAAACTTTACAAGCTCCACGGTATAGCAAAGTGTACTGAAGTGTGCCTTCACGGTAAAACCATGCCTCCTGAGCAGAGGACTGGTTACCTATGGCCTGCCACCTACTGACAGGTCTTATGCCACATAGTAGGAGGCAATTGGAAAAGCCCACACATGAACCAGTTTATTCCAATAGATCGATTCGAGCTCGTCTGTGTCTTTGGCAGCCCCTGGAAGAAATTACTATAAACCCCTCACTAGCCAATGCCATCTGAGTTAAAATACACCACCAGCAGCTTTTGCTACGAGCCCCAGTCTTGTTTGGGGTGAGGAGGGTGTTGGCTCCAGGCATTGTAAGGCTCATCAAATAAACCTAAACTGTGTTCAAGCACATCTGAGTTATTTTATCTCCCAGGGGACAGTGTTACAACCCTGCAGAAGCCAGTACAGCCAAGGCCAACAATCTGCACTCAGTTTCTTTGTCCAAGCATGTTGTTAGCTGGAATGTTTTCAGGCTTAATAAATGGTCTTTAAGTACTGAAAAAGGTTTATTTTGGGATTTATAGTCCATTTTTAGAAGGACTGTTTATTTTATTTAGCTGTAATTTTGTCCACTGGATATTCTACAAGAACTTATTATTCTTTGCTTCACTGATGGCTATTTGATCCAGCTTCAAACACAGCAAGAGTGCCTGGAATGGTCAAACCACCTCATTTATTATCACCATTCCTCTTTAGTAGGTTGCTGGATGAGAGCTGCCAGCTCACATGCAGACATGATGGGCTCCCATCTCCTCCCAAACGCCAGGACAATAGCACATGTCCAGGAGACTTGGAAGCAAAAAAAGACCTAAAATTCCCAGAAAGCAGCGCCAGCAGCCTCCAGAAAAAGCAAAATTCATCACCACTGTCAGTGGTTCAGTTGTCTATACTGCTCAGGTGAGTGTCTTCTTCATTTTCCTTGCAGAGAAGACAGACATGTTCATGGGTTGCAGCTGGGTACTGGTAGAGCGTGTCAAGCCTGTCAGAGTTCAAGGAGCATCTGGATGACACTTTTAGTCATATGATTCAGTTTTAGGTAGTCCTGTGAGGAGCAGGGAGTTGGATTTGATGATCCTTATGGATCCCTTCCAACCTGAGATGTCCTGTGATTCTATGCTCTCTGATGTTTTCCTTCACAGCCAAATTAAAGATGAGACCCAGCTGCAGAAGTTGGATATTTTCGTCCCCTTGGCTGATATTAACACTTACCTAAAACTTACTGAAGCAGCAGGACAAATATGGTGAGTTCTTGGATGTCTTGTGATGGTGCCTGTCAAATCTGAATAGGTCAGGTCAGCTAATCCTAAATAGCTTGTCATCAAGGAGAGTATCAGAGACCAGCAGGAAAGAGAATCTGGAATTTCTATAAAGGTCCCATCAGAACAGCAGTGGATCTCTTGCAGTTATATCATAGATAAAACACACGATAACAAGTTTTAATTTCATTCTTTTGGGATGACTTCAGAAACCATCTCAGTCAAACATTGAGCTAAAACATCTACAGCAAGTCTGGATGCTGCTTTTAGACTGCAATCCCCGAGATTCTCTTGTGAACTTGGTAGCACCAGTTTCACTTGTTAACATGCTGCAGTGTCAGTGTCATGTGTTCTTTTAGGAGAACCCATTGGGATGGATGAAGCAGCTTGGTTTCAGCTAGAACCAGATCAAAATGTTGCAAAGTCATTCAACCTCTGTGTTATTCCCAGAGGGCAGTACCATAAATGCAGTCCTGTTCATCCACTGTTAGCAGTGACTGGGTATCCCATATATTTCCTTTATTGTCTGTCCTCCAAATACCTTAGTGTCTCCCAGTGGACTGGTCCTCACCAAGTGGGATGTTTGTTTAACCACGGGGACCATATAGTGGCTGTGAATGATCTGCAACCCAGGAACGTGGAGGAGGCTTACTTCTTCATCAGCAGGTCCACCAGAAAGGAGGTAAGCTTGACTAACCTGAAGGTGAGAGTCAAATGAATCAAGCCAAATGAGAAAGGAAGTTGCCTTTTGCATTTCTAGTAGATCCATTCAAACCACTTTACTCTGGTTTAATTTTGGCATGAACAACTTCAGTACCAAATAGCTCCTCTGGATCATTCTGTTCTGATCTAGCATCACTTATTCCTGGGCTATTTGGGGAAGGCCAGGTCAGCACTGCTGTGTCTGAGGACTTGATCTCAAGGAGTCTGAGCAAGCCCAAGAGACACTACTGGGCAACTGTAAAATACAGTTATTTTTTTGCCTAAGGGCCATGAATTGCAACCTTTGGGATTAAACAATTGCCTGCAGTGGCTGCTGTTGTGTAGGGACTGCTGTGATAGGACAAGGGGTAATGGGTTCAAACTTAAACAGGGGAAGTTCAGGTTAGATACAAGGAAGAAGTTCTTTACAGTGAGGGTGGTGAGGCACTGGAATGGGTTGCCCAAGGAAGTTGTGAATGCTCCATCCCTCGTAGTGTTCAAGGCCGGGTTGGACAGAGTCTTGCATGAACTGGTCTAGTGTGAGGTGTCCCTGCTCATGGCAGGGGGGTTGGAACTGGATGATCTTAAGGTCTTTTCCAACTCTAACTATTCTATGATGCTATGATTCTATGCTTGTAGTGGTTTTGGGTACTGAGGGCAGAGCCCTAGACTCCTGCCTCCTATGGATTATCAAGCACTATGCATCTCCTTGTGTGATACCACTTGTTTTTGAAGAATGTGGGAGATTTCTAGGGTGTGCCGTAACATCACTGTGATCTACTACATGTTAACACTATGTGCCTCTCAGGTAGACTCGTATTTCAGTATCCGGGTTCTCTGACCCACGCCTGAACTTGTTTGAATTTTGCTGAGAAAGCTGAAGTCCTCAGATGCTGTTGCCATCTAAAGAAAAGAAAGCCAGCCTCAGCAACGAAAAAACACTCATCTCTCTTAATAGGACCTTTTCATTTAGCTAGTTAAAATACAAGTCAGGTAGTAGCACAAACGTTGGCCAGATATATCAAGCTATGAAAATGTCTCTTTTTTTTTTAAGGTGAAGCTTACTGTTTGTAGGATTCCACATTCAGATATCTTCCATGTTAAAGGCTGCTCATGTTCCTGAAAAAAGAGACCTCGGTGATTAAGTAAGTGCCAAAGTTCAAGGGGAAAGATCAGGGAGAAGAATGTGATATAGTGTATGGAGGTAATCTTCTAGAGCTGCCAGATATCTTCTGTTGCTGAAGTACAAAGAACAGGGAATGTGGATTTCATTTTCATTTTATGTCCTAATCACCTGTTTAGTTGATATGGCTGGTATGTGTTTGGTTTGTATTTCATGTTAGCACGTATTTCAGTTACATGAAAAAGACTGAGGGTCAAATCATTTATGAAACCTCTGCATTGTGTGTACTTTGTACTTCAGTACTAAGTACTGGTCACACATCTGCTCACCTCTTTACACTGAATGACACTGATTTATACCAAACTCCTCATCAGTTAGGGGTGTGGTAACAACCTGCATTTGGAACAAAGCCATGTTTTCCCTTGTTTCCCCTCAGCTACAGAAAGGCAAGCTGAGAGCTGGAGTGTTGGCTGGTAAATAAAGTGATGTGTAGTGATTCAGTGGGGCTTCCTTTTCTATCATGCCCCTCTTACGTTACAGTCACAAAAATACATTTAAGAGATGGCAGGAAAAAGAGCTGGTTGGAGGAGAATGTGTCTGGAGTACCTCTGGGTTCACCGGCAGCCAAAATAGCCCTATGTGATGAATGAAAGAATGGATTTGGGAGAGGGGAGGGATGGCCTGCTCTGTGAAAGTGTTACTGGTAAAGACAGCTGGGAAAAACAGAGAGAGAAATGATGTATACGAAGGCATGTGCACTCATCCCAGTGCAAACAGAGCTCACTGGAAGAGTTTTGATGCCACCAAGTACTACCATAGGGATGTCACTGTTACTGCAACAATTCCAGACCAAGTGCACATCTGTTTCCCAAACGAGGACACTTCCTGTAAACATTTATTTGTGAATATGTCTTGCTTCCACTGCTATCACAGAAACATGGCTGATTTTCAGCTAATACTACACTTAAAGGTGTTGGTGCTTGATATGGACCTGCCTGCGGGGTAGCATTTAAGTGGATGCCAAAAGGGAGCTTTTTTGTCCTGTACTACAGTGACCTCTGTTGCTTTCAGAAACATGGTGTGATGAGGTGTGTAGGCAGGACACATGCCTATTCTCTAAACAGATGTGTACACATATGTATGTACATGTTTGTGTGCAGTTGTATTTACATACATCTATCACTGAATCACAGGATGGTTTGGGTTGGAAGGGACCTTAACGATCATCTACTTCCAACCCACCTGTGAGGTAGATTGTATTAAATACAGTGATATGGCAACAAGCTGAATCACTGGTTTTGAGTATAGATAGTTTTATCTTGCCAGACACAACCAAAATAACTACTAAATGGGTTTAGCAGGCATAGGATTATTGATACTGAGAGATTTGATTAAGGCAGATTTGACCCAAAGGAAGTATTTGTCCAGCTTCCAATTGAATTAGGCTAAGTCAGCTAGTACAGTAAGAAACTAGACTCAGTAAAATCATCATTAGTGCAAACTTACTCCAGTAGTAAATCTAACAAATGTGCTTTGTTTATTTCTTTTGAAATCCAGTCTGGACTTTTAAAAAACCATTATAAAAATTTATTTAAGCAAAGATGGAATCAGCATCAGTAACTCAAAATGAACCAACACTAATATTTATACAGTCTGTTCAGACTCAAACCCTATTCAAAAGCTTAATTTCCAGCCTGCCTGTTTCCACAGCCTGTCTCTTCTGCTTTTGAGATAAGAGTGTTTGGGACACACTCATTTCTCAAGGTAGAAAGAATCACTTTTTGATATTTCTGTTCCAGTGGTGGTCAAAGGCCTGAATTGTGCATAAAGACAGAAAGAAACCCCAGTTCTGGAGCTACAGAGGCTGAAAATGGAAGAAAAGACATTCCTTGGGAGCTCTTCTCCACAGCTGCTATGGGACTCCTTGCTCTGCACCGCCTCTTTGAGCTCAACAAATCCATCTCTGGCTAAGGAGCCTCTGAGGGACGGGATGCCCGGCTACCCCCACACGGGGCTTCTTCCAGCTCTGTAGCGGTGTCATTCTGCCAGGACAGTCTCTAGGCCCTAATCCTAAACCTACAGATCATCTAGTTCAAGAATATGCACCGAGGATGTCACCCTCATCCTTTCCTGCCCAAGGCTTACCTAAGCTCTTCTTCTGAACTTGAGAAAAGGAAAGTCCAAACCTTCCTGTGCTGTTCCGAGACTCATCTTTCTGTATAACTATGAAGGGTTTTTACTAATATTTACACCAGATGATTTTCTTCACAAAATGAATCCGATTCTTTTCTTGCCCTGTTTGCAGTGGGCTCAGGGAATGGGGATTTCTACTGTCTCCAGGGGAATCTTCATTCTAGAAGGTATTTTTTCTGACTCCTCTTTTTCTTTTAGGCCAAACATCCTACATTCTTTCAGCATGTTTCCCAACACTTCCTGAAAGTAAGTGGTCATATGCCACAGAACTGCAAGACAAACACACTGTGTTCCCAGTTATGGGTGAACAAAGGAGGTGAGACGACCATGAGGCAACTTCCTGCAATTTCCTAAAGAAACATGTCCAGAAAGGGGTGACCTTGAGAAGAAGCTGTGAACCGTACATGATGGCAGGAGGAGAGCCATGGCCATGGAACCTGCAGGTGGCATTGCTGCTGGAGGAGTTGAGCAATGCACGCTGCACCTCTTGGCCATGGAAGAATGTGCCTGGTGGTCAAAATACAGGATTTGGGTAGATACAGTATGCGCAGGATAATTCCAGGGTATTTCAGAAAACTGGGGGGGTTACTTCTGTACTTCACTAAACAGTTCCTGACGTGTTAGCCCATAGCTGATCGTTATGTCAGCTTGCACAGTGATAAATGAAGATTAATGTCACATATTGGCTGATTCACAGCACTTATAGAGGTACAATATGGAAATTACACTGGTACAGTAAATTCTGGGAGGGTGTATGTCTGCCCACATGCAGTTAATAAATGTGTTAACACTTTACAGCACATTGTATTCTGCTAGTACATGGCTTTCTCCTGCCACAGGCCCTCCTTGTCCTCTAGAGGCTACCTGTAACTTCCCAGTAACCTGCAGCTGAACCACCAAACACTCCTTCTTAAAAATGCTGCCCTTAAAAACCAAGATCAACCTTCCTCTGTAACATTTTCCCCCATGTGAAAACATTACCTTTCTTCAAATGAGCAAATTCTGCTAAAGCTCTGGGCTGCTTCTAGAAGCAACAGCCGAGGGAGATGCCTACATGCATGGTGTTACCCAGTGCTCACATTTAGTCCTGGAAGACCTGAAAGGAGTGTTTTTAAACCCATGCTGTCAGAGGAGGAGTAGCTGGTAATGTTTTAGATCCACCTACAGGCATTTTAAATGTGTCCTGTTAGCACACACTCTTAAAGAAATAGGTGATATTGCAGCTTCTCTGTGCAGCATGCTCTGTGCTGGCAGAATCTTCTCTTAGCCGGTCTCCAGGTCAATTTTGGGCTGCGGAGGTTCCTGATACAGATGTTTAAATTGACATGAGCTAAAATTCGGTGAATCCACAGACTAGTTAATCTATACAAAAACACAGCTGGAAGAAGGCTGCAGACCATAGAGTCATAGAATGGTTTGTGTTGGAAAGGAACTTAAGACCATCTAGTTCTAACCCCCGGCCATGGGCAGGGACACCTCAGACTAAACCATGTTGCCCAAGGCTCTGTCCAGCCTGGCCTTGATACCAGATCCTGAAACGTTGCACTTGACCCGATGAAGTAACCTGCCTGGAACTGGGGCCATTGCTGGCTGCAACACACACACCACTTGGACTCACGCAGCACCTGCAGGCTGGGTGTACAAGAGACAAAACCCAGCTGACTGCAATGCGGATTACATGATTTGCTCACAGTTAACATGCACCTCACCAACTCCTTCATTTCCTGTTATTGAATACAGCCAGTGCCTTTAGGTTGTTTCCCTGGCTGTTAATTCATGGCACATTCCCATGCTGCAGCCATTCATTAGTGGTGCTCATTTCCCCCCACCCCCCGAGTTCCCCAATATGACTCACATTCTCTCTACCACTCTAGTACCCTTCTCCAGCAGGGAAATGCCAATTGTTCAGGAGAAAAGCAAGTTCCTGGACAGAGAGAAAGTGATGGTAAGAAAAGTCTCCACATTGGTGTGAGGTCATTGAAGTGAAGAAAAATAATAAGCTCATTGTACAGCAAGCACAAAGCAGATGACACAACCTCAGCACTTCCTCTCAAGGGCCACACTTCCAAGAACTGGGTTGGAGTCACGTACTGATGAAGAGAGCACAGGTCCTGCAGGAAAAAGCTCCAGCCAGTAAAGGTTATCCATGCTGTGTCCATGTCCATCCTGAAGTGAGCCAGAGACACGCTCTATGTAGTTCAGTGTCTGGCTTCAATGTGTTACTCAGAGTCCCTCCAGTCTGGGGTACCCAACCAGATGTGCTTCACACGTGGACTTACAGCAAGTGGAGTCAAAAGAGGAGCAGCTCAATGCAGGAGAGCAATGTCACCAGTGGTGAGCTGAGGACACTTAGTCTTTGTTTTCCTCCAGATCTTCTGGTGACCTCAGGAAAGCCATTTCCTTGCACACTCAGTAAAACTCACAAAGTGATTTCAGACACGTCATGCTATCTTCTATCACGCATGCAATCTCCAGCATCACATTCAGCATTGAACTGCTTTCCCTCACAGAACATCTGCTGGAAACACCTCCATTAGACCTGTACGCTGGGGGCTCTAGCCCCATTATATGGAGAGATGCTGATATGCCCATTTGGTGCTAAGGGAAAAGCTGTCCTGAATGTCCTGCAGGAATGTGTCTTACCCTGTCACTGTCGAGACAGCAGCACCACGAGAGAACAGTAGGTGATGCTCTACTTCCCTGTGGGGGACTGGCTCACCCCATCTCTGTGCTGCTTATGGAGAGCTGCACTGAGCAGGGGCTGTGGAAATCTTCTCTTTCAGTATTTCAGGTCCCATTAGCAGACATACTAATATCCACAAGGGAATTTCCTTGGTGCTCGCTTTGCCAGTGCAGGAGAGCGTACTGAATCCTCAGCAGAAACCCTTAACCACGGGACTGTCCCCCTTCAGGTTTGGGAAGCTGACAGAGCAACCCGAGATGTGCTGAGGGATGGTTTGGTTTGTTCTCCAGGGATCAACAGTGGAGGGTGAAGGAGTTAAGCAGTTGGTGGGGTGCTGAGACCATGGCTATCAGTGGTGCTCATCTGTTTTAGGCTGTTGCGTGTTCGCTGTTATCATCATTCAAGTGTTGATCCAGAGCCCTAGTTGCAGGCTGCCAGCCCAGGGATCTCCACTATGAAGAAAACACCTCTGCCACCAAAGCAAGCAAACCCTCTGCATGAGACCAGAGCTTAGTTCTTCTTAGACTCCCCTTCCCAGTTTGGTTTAGTTCTTCCATTATGGCAAGGAAACAGGGCTAGCAAAGGTGATTAGAGGAAATAAGAGCCAAGAGCAAAGCCCAGCAAGCAGTTCTCAGGTGGCCAGAGAGCAGATGAGCAGCCCACAAGCCTGCTCCACCTTTGGTCCTGCCACTTCCAGCAACAGAGGCCATCAACACTGATTGTGCCAGACAAACTGCTGCTGCATGATAGTTTTTAGCATATGTAATCCCAGGCAGTGCTGTAGGATAATTACACAGTTTGTAATTGTAGGCTGAAAATCTGAGACAGCTGCTGCCATGAACACTAAAGATATTGCTGCCTCTTTCAGCAGCATTAAAGTTGGATCAGCCAAATAGCTAGAGATGGAGACAGTGTTTCCTGGGAGTGCTCTTCTGTTGTAGCTCTGCTCTATGCAGCATCCACCTGGAACCACAATGATGTGATGCAGGCCTGAATTCAATGAACCTGAGAGCTGGAGAAACAACACACACACAAAAAAAACCCAAAACACAGACACACCACCCCACCCCCCCTCCCCAAAAAAACCCAAAACCCCGAAGCAAATGTCCTCTTTCTAAACATAAAGATGAATTCTAGCAGTGTGATGTTTCTGAGAAATCCCCAGTAGTAGAAATGTAATTTGGGGGAGAACAGAGAGGAAGGAAAACTGAGACATGAGGAATAGCTACAAACAACAAGAGGGACTGGGGGTATAGAAAAATCAAGTAAAAGATGGTAAAACTGGAGTCCTCTGCTGTAAATATGGGTTTGTTACATTTGGTGATTAAAACCCCAACATTAGCTTAAGGTTATTTCCCAGCAACAGACAAGCAGCAGTAAGTAGTACCTGGGAGGAATGAGCTGTGCTGTGACTGGCCATGAAGGTGCTGGATCAAAACCAGGCTCCTGCTGTGCTGCAGAGCTCAATTCCTCATTCGGTCGCTGGGTAGCAGCACAAAGAGCCGAATTTCAGCTCTGCCTCCCTTGAGCAGGCAACAGCCACGACCAAGAGCGGGGCAGGGAGCCAAGCGAACAACACGGCTTCAGTAACGAGTGAAATCCAACCTGTCTTTCTCTGATTGAGGAAGCCCTGCTGGGATAAATGCCTCAATCCATCTCTTCTTTAAAAGAGGAGCTGAAAAGTGGGTTAGATCCTGCTGCTGGCAGTGCTGCGTTTGGGAAGGGCTCTGCTGGGAGCTGACAGACGACTGGAGGGATCACAAGAACTAAATCTTGCTACCCACAATGGTTCACTGAAATCCCTGTCTCTGTGCACGGAGAAAGGTGATGGGCAGCTGGGAGGGGTGGGCAGCAGCAGGGTCAGGATGTGGAGAACCTCACGGCCAGCCCTGATCTTGCAGAACTCAGCTCCAAAGTCACCCTTTTGCCTCTGCGTCCTCACGTCACCTTTACCTCAGGTGCCCTGTTGGTATCTTCTTCCCTGAGATAGTGAATTTTTTCCTCTTCAATCCTTAACAACCAACACAACGTACAGAAGAGAAAGGAGAATAAAGTTAAATTCAAATGCCAAATGGGAAAGCTTAGAGGCTTTAAAAACTGTTTGGTTTATGTAAGTACTCATTGGAAACTGGCACAAACAAGTCACTATCTGCTCTGAGATACCAGCGCAGATGTGACAGAGTGGAAAAGCTTCTTCCCTGCCAAAGCATTTGCTGGAGGTTCGATAACAAGGTGCCATTGTACAACAGTGGGTAAAGGTTCAGAGGAGAGGGGAAGCAGAGGCGGCATCCAGGCGGGACAGGGCTCCGCGGCTGCAGCTCCGCTGAGGCTCCTATGGATTTCATTCACCCCTGTCCTATTTCCCCCTAGATACTGTGTGGTTTACACACACTGAGTGTGAGTTGGAATGGTGGCTGTTGAACAGCATTTCAAATTGCATCATTTCACTGTAAATCCTGAAGACATGAAGCAGGCTGTGCCTCGCCCCACAAGACATGCTCTTGTTCTGATTCTGAAATGAATCTCTTCTATTGACTCCACTTGCTGAAATGAATGCTGTAGCTCAGGGAGGATAGGAAAGTTTGGATTGCATTGTCTTGTTCTCAAAACTCACCTGCTTTTTGTCCCCTACCAAAGAAAACTCACCAGGCACAGAAAACACATCAAGGCAGTAACTGCATGTTGACCTTGACATGGTAACAGGTCTCCTGTGTAATCCCCTTAAGCAGTCATCAAATTCAAAACACAGGCTCAGTAAAAATCAAACCCTGAGTGTTTTGAAGGGTGTATCTGAAATCACACGATCTTAAAAAACAAACTCAAATGGTAACTTGTCTTAATAGCCTTTATGAAGTGTGTAGTAGATGGGTTTGACCAGAGAAATGCTTTAACCATCCTGGTTAAAGCATCTCAGCAATTTTCTCCACTCCAAGTTACTATCAACGCTTTTTTCACATCCAGGTTTGAAAAGATACCCAGCACCTCGGAGATCCCTTTGATTTTCCATGTGCGGTATCTTTGGACTTGCCTTCCTAGGAGCCCCCTCAAGGATGACCACAGGCCATGGCTACAGGAAGCCCCTTTCATTTACCACAGCCAGCCTGAAACTCGTTGCCTGAATCAGCACAGTGAGAGAGCTGCTTTCCTCCTCTCCCCATTCCCCACCTCTGCTCGTTTCAACTGGGGTTGCTTTTAGCTCATTTATCTGCCTATTGGGGCGATATGTAATCAGAGCAGGAGCCCTGATGGGAAATACAAAGTGATTCTCTGGAGTGGTTGGCTTTGAAAACCATTCTGGGCACTGATCAAGTGAGTGTTACAGCTGCCTCTTTCGCTTGCTTTGACTTCTGCCCCAAGTCTGTCAGCACCACACAAGCTCAGAGAGCTTCTGGGATGTTCACAGGCCCATCTTGCTTTAGTAAAACCTTGTATTATTTTTGTCAGTAAGCGACACTCATTTGATGTGAAGGTAAGGACACAGGCTGACTCCTGACCCCACTGTCCACAGACTTCTGGTCTAGCCTGCTTTCACGGCCAGGCTGGATGTAGTTCTATGCAACCTGATGTAGCTCAAAATGTCCCTGCTCATTGCAGGGTGGTTTGGACCTAGATGACCTTTGAAGGCCCCTTCCAACCCAAACTATTCTATGATTCTCTGAATAGAGACCAACAATCTGCCTATTGACTGAAAATAGGGTATTTTTGCTGTAGTTAGAGCCACTCTGCTACATCAAAGCCACAAATGCTTTCACACATGCAGCTATACAGTACCGAAAGACTGAAACATTCACTCCTTAGTTAGGAAAAGTGGAGCTGCTCCCCAAGTCCTGATTAATTACACCTGAGTAATAATGCTGAAATCAGGTCTATCTGTGTGGAGTCCTGCATCCAGCTCTGGAACCCCCAACAGAAGAAGGACACAGACCTGCTCAAGTAAGTAAAGGTGGCCATGGAGATGCTGTGAGGGCTGGAGCAGCTCTGCTCTGGAGCCAGGCTGAGAGATCTTGGCTGGGTCAGCTGGAGAAGAGAAGGCTCCTGAAGGGGACACCTTAGAGCAGCTCCAGTGCCTAAAGGGGCTCCAGGAAACCTGGAGAGGGGCTTTGGACAAGGGCCTGTAGGGACAGGACAAGGGGAATGGCTTGAACCTGCCAGAGGGGAGATTAAGATGAGCTCTGAGGCAGAAGTTCTTCCCTGTGAGGGTGGTGAGACACTGGCACAGGTTGCCCAGAGAAGCTGTGGCTGCCCCATCCCTGGCAGTGTTCAAGGCCAGGTTGGACACAGGGGCTTGGAGCAACCTGCTCTAGTGGAAGGTGTCCCTGCCCATGGCAGGGGGTTGGAACTAAATGAGCTTTAAGGTCCCTTCCAACTCAAGCCATTCTGTGGTTCTAAGATCAGAGGTTTGTGTTCCCCAAAGGGCTTAACCTGCTGTGATCAGAGAGCCCTCCCTTGGAACAGCCCAGACAAGTGAACAGGAAAGGTCCTGCTACAGATCTTCCTGCAAAATTCTTGTTCAGTTAAATGGTTTCCCACATCTGTTTACGTGTCATCCTAGGCAATCTAAACAGTCTAATCCTGTTATTGATCTTCTCCCTTTACAATAAGGAAAACAAAAATAGTAATTTCTTCCAGGGTATGGGTTCTGAAAAGACTTTTTCCATACAAAGGAGGCCAAGTACCGGGGTAATATGGAGATCTAACATGAAGCTGCAGAATTCAAGCCTGCCCACAAAAAACAGCTTGTAGAAGTGCAAATACAAACCAGGAGGGAAGAATGAAAGGAACCAGCAGGCTGATGCAGGAATACCTACAGCAGAGCAGGCAACTGGAAACAGACCCCAGCACAAAAGCCATTCTGCTTTGCTGGCCGAAGTGAGCCTATCACCAGCTGCTCCAAATCAGGGCAGGATTAACTGGGTCACTCCAGCAGATGCCAATGTCAGTGTCTGCCAAGATACATCATTTTTGTGGTTGGTTTCAGAATTAAGTTTGCTTTTAGAAGAAATAAAAACCAACCAACCCTTCAATCAGGGTAACAGGGTAGAAACTGACAGCAGGAAGAGCCGCAGAGGCAGCAGGTGTCCTGCATCTACCTACTAAACCTGAAGAGCAGCAGCACATTGGGATCCCACACATATGCTCACTCCCTGCAGGAATACTCATTCTTGAAAACGCACCTGTGGAAGGAAGCGAGATGATATCAAAACTGTGATTAAGGTTTTGACTTAAGGGGTGCTTATTCCAGGCCCTCATACTTGGTGCAAAGTTGGGAAAAAGAGCTGGAAGGCCAACCCCCCTCCCCAGCTCATTAATGATTCAACTGCTAAAAGCTTTTGCCTGCCAAACAGAATCCCCAAATTTGCTCACTCACACAAGGTTTGGTATTTGCAGGGGCTGTAAAAGATAGTTTTTCACACATCTCCTCCAAAAAGGAGTGGAACCCTAGGAATGAGCATGCCAATCCAAGAGAGCCAACAGTTCTTGTGACAGCTAGCTAGTATAATGCCTTAAGGAAAAGAAAAACTTCTGATGTATTTTAACTGCTTAATTTAAACCGAAGCATTTAACAATGCCATAACTGAGTGAATGCACTCAAAGAATTGTGAATCAAGAGTAAGAACTTCCTCCTATCAGAGTTTTGCAGCTATTCCTCTCAGAAGATGGAAAAACCCTAAAGAGACTTCATGTTACAAAGCTCATCACTCAGAGACAAGGAGCTGTTAATACTTACACTGATCATTAAAGAAATGTTTTGCCAACAAAAAATGGGATTGAGGATTTCAGATGAGCTACTCCTGGGGGTTGGGGATGACTCTTTATGCATGGTGGAAGTCCTGGAAGTTTGGGACTTGGTCCTTTAAGTTACACTTATTGTGCTTGCATGCAACCACATACTTCAGCATCATAAATACCAAGCAGATAAAGAGCTGCACGTATCATCTGGTAGGATTCAGAGGGAAAAAAAAAAGCAAAGTGAAACGTACCTTTCTGCTGCCAGAACTGGTATTTACCTTTCTTGTTTCTTCAGAATGTGAGGAACAAACCTGTGTATAAAACCCAGCAAACCCAAATGAACCACAGGCAACTACATAGAGAGGAACCTCTTCTGTGCTTGGAGCACGTGCTGAGAACTAGCACTACCAGGATGCAAGAGCGACACATACAGCACATTCACCACAGATACTACAGGACAGTGTCAAGAGTAGCATCTGAAAAGAAATGCATTTTGCTCAGAAAGGACACACAGGCTTCATGGGAGTTCTTTATTTAAAAACACCAGAAAATCTTGAGTGGAACATAGGTACCTGTATCTTTTTATAAAAAGCATTCTCTGAAGAACATGTGCTGCAAAAGCTGAGCCAGTCCTTTCACAACGTACAGTTTGTTTACAAGATTTGAATCATAATAGCTAGTTCTGCCTCATGAAACCAGCTTCTCTGAAGCCTAAACTGACAGCATGTGGCATAAGCTGAATATAGTCTCATTTATTGCAATAGACCTTTCCAGGAATGATTAACCTGGAGGTAGATTCTTCCCCAGCATTTACATCTTGGCATCTCCAAAATGTGAGGAAAATGAAGAACTGGGAGAAGAGAGGAAGATAAAGATAACCTGAAATATGTATTTGTAAAAAAGTTAAGTTATATTAAAAATAAGTAGTAGGTAGATGGGGAAGCAAAGTGCCTTTTTTTTTTAATGCAAACTCAAGTTTCTCAGGAGAATGGCAGCTTAATCCTCCCTAAAGAAAGCTCCATGGAAAAAGGAGTTAAATAAAACACACAGGAACTCACAACTCCCACTCCAGCCCACCTCCTCTGACATATACATACTTCCTTATATCTATTTATGCCTATTGCCCTCAACCATCCAGTCTCGAAAATGCTTCTCCATCAAGCTTCTTGCTTTCCAGTCACCAGCATTTACAGTGGGGATGATTTTCTGTGGCTTCAGCCATTGCACAAACTGCTTCATTTCCAGGTAACTGCTGTGCTCACTGTAAGGAATCCCTGAAATGAAACAGATCACAGCAACCTGTCAGTCTGCTTAGCTCCTTGCCAAAATACTTCTGTAAGCCTTCCAGCTAAGGAATACTTCAGATAATATATATTTGGTTTTAATTCCTGTTTGAGCTTTAAAGTTTATAGCTAAAGTAAAATGAACCACCAGATTTTCCTTCTGGAAAACCTACCTTGCATTAAGTTACTGAGTCATTCATCAGTGCAAACCAAAAGCACTTGGTTAAATGACTGTCAAGAGATTCAACTCCACCTGCCAATGAGAACTGAGAGGAAGACCCACAGCCTCTCACAAATGAGTAAGGTATGGAATGAAATCTTGGCTCTGGAACTGCACTGCCACCAGCATCAGCCAGGCCAAGGCTTCACCCCTGGAAGTGTCTACCTATATCAGATAAAAGCCTTTATCTGCATTAGGAGGACAGGAGCAAAATACATGTGAAAAGCTGCATTTACAGCGTTCTCTATTACTCCATTTACAGCTCTCTCCTGGAGAGACCATCTGTTCAGTTTCTCAAGGAGTTATCAGAGAAAGCATTGATTACAAAGAACAGTAGGAGCTTCCAGAATTAAAATACAAAAAGCAGCCACACAAAATGAATCTTTAGCACACTTATACCGTATATGGTGATGTTTCCTCTTGTCTGAGGTTTGATATCCACCAGAGAAAGGCATGAATCAGAGTAGGTCCATCCAGTAGGTTTGAAAGCCAGAATGTGATCAAAATTCTCAGAAAACTTAGCCAAGTGATCTTGCAAGCCCTGTGAAGAGAATACAGCATATACTGAATGCCATTAAATAGCTCTTTAGTCTAAAGGTTGGCGCTTTCATGATGGAGAGACTTCAGACTAAACTTTATTGTCATGTTTTAACAGAAATATCATCTGCTTTGGAATTATTAGTGATAAATGTTTACATCTGCAGAGCACCTTGCACCTTAGAATCTCAACTGCTTCATCTGAGTAAGCCCGTATTAACAGCCATGTACTACAGATCAGAGTATGTAAGGCATAATCACATCCTCTTACAGATTGTGCTCCTCAAATCATCCATTTCTTCCTCTCAGCTGGAGGTCAGCACTCTGGCAGCTGAGTGGTGATAAAAGATGGTAAAAGTCTGCTTCAGTGCAGAACTATCCAGTTAAAGTGCCACTGAGATCCTGACATCTGCTTATGCCCAGAAGTGCTCAGAGTTAATTAAGCTACCAAAAAACTCACAGCAAGCTGTGCATGAGTCGAGTACAGTGCATGGCTCTGAGCACTAAACCATGTTTTAGCACATCTCCATTCAGGATAACTTGAAAAGGTTTCCAAATTTGTTAAGTTAGCCTTCAATGTTAAGCTAGGATTGGGAAAAGGATGAAAGGGAAGCCTAAGGAACATACAGTCCTATTCCTGGATAAAGTGAGTATTATTTCAAACAGTATTATTATAAAAAGAGAAAATCAGTTTCATGTGTGCTGTACAAAACCTTAAAGGCACAGTCTCCCTCTGAAAGCCTTACAAGATTACAGAACTCAAAATCATAAACTTTCTATCAGCAGCCAGAAGGGGAATACAAAATAAAGACTGGTTAACAAAAGGTGGGGATAGACAAGCTGTGATAGAATCATAGAACCAACTAGGTTGGAAAGACCTCTAAGGTCATCAAGTCCAACCATTACCCCAGCACTGCCAAGACCACCACTAAACCATATCACTAACCTGTCAGGCACTTGAAAACTTAAGCAGGGAAGCAGAAAGCTGCCTGTGACACTGCCACATTTGAGGGCATCTTCAGTACAACATCCAGTAGCAACATATAGAATCCATCAAACCAGGCCCATAAACCACAAAAGATCCAACCACAACACACGCTTCATTCAGCTGCAGGAATTGTGGCTGGCTGCCATGACTCTCAATACACTGCAAATGTTCAGCCCTCACTAGATGACAGATGTAACCGTAGCAGTCAAATTCTCCTTCACACTTCATTTTTGGAAGATTAACATATCTTAAGGTAATAATTGAAGTATTTGCTCCCCTTGCTCTAATGAAATCTAAATACAGCACTTCAAATACCATGATTATTATATTAACCAATGCTAATCTGCTTTCATATTTTGTTATAAATCAAGTGTGCAACATTTACACTAATGAAGCAATTTTAATGTCATAAAAAAATGATCTGTGCATTTCAATCACAGGCACTTTTGAAAATCTCACTTTAAAGCTGGTACAATCATGCTTATAGTTCTTAGAACTGCCAAGCCTGGAGCACAGACAAGTTTGGGGGGTTTTCTACTAGTAAGTAGCATGGCAAAGAAAAAAGGGCATAAAACTGGAACTTCTAGGGGATAAACTACCATCAGGGGTTGGCTATTTGCATTCTACAGGATCACAGATGTACTTAGTTTACTAAATAAGGGCTGAATCTGAGTTTACGACTGAGAATCTTCCCATAAGGATTTAATGGATTTGTAGTTTCAACTGCAAGTCTACAGAGACAGGAAATTAGCCCAAATTAAGAAGTAAATTGTGTTTTTGAGGAGGGCTATGGGATCAAATAAAAGAGAAGAGGTAGGAGAGACCCAGAGGATATTGAAGCCATTGGCATTTAGTAATGAGGATCACTTAAAAATTCTGCCTTTCCCAGTAATAAGCTAGTAATTCAAGAAAAAAAACCCTGTATAATCCAGCACAAGACAAGACCATGGAACTGGCATCAAAAATTACATGGTCTGTAAAAACAGGATGATATCATTCATCATTCTTTAACTAAGATGATATTGCAAGAGATTAGATAATTCATTGTTAAAACATTGCCTTTTCTGCACTCCTATTTACTGATGCTGAGCAGAAATAAAACATGAACTCAGCTTTAAGCATTTAACATTCTCCACATTGTCCACTAGATGACTGTGCCTTTCATCTTTCCTGGTCCCTTCCAGGGTCCAGCATGCTGCAGATTTGTCTAGAACCTCCTATTCTCAGAGGCAAGACCCTGCATGATACAAGTGCCTCTGAGCAGCCAGGCTGTCCAGACATCCTCATGGTATAATCACACCCTCTACCTGAAAGCCCAGCTATGTGAGCACACCATACATGCTGGGACACGTGACAGCACAATCCCACAACAACCAAAAATCTGCAGAAGAAACTCAAATATATTCCTGTTTAAGACAACACAACATGTTAAAAATAAATCCATACACGTTGCCATTACTCATTTTGTGCCCTACCATGGAAAAGATTATAGAACAATGTTAAAACATTAAGATATTAAGTTCCATTTCCTGCAGCTCCCATCCAAACCATAAAGCCTCTTTTTCTCCTTTTTAGGTCAACTCTGACATTGACTGGTCCCTGCAGCTAAATACCACCTTGCTCTGAAGGATTTGCTTGAGATGGCACAGCAGGCCTGAAGCAAAGCAGGACAATTAATCCAAGTCTGTAAGGTGAAAGCAACCATTGTTTTTCTCTTTCTTTCAGGTTACCTTTAATCTCCAACCTTGTGCTTTGCCTTAATGCCATTCTGTATTTTGCAGTTTATTTACAAAAACCTTTCCCCTCCAGGAACTAGTCACCTTTCCTAAGAAATTCCCACAAAAACTCTCCACAACAAAAAGCCACCATCTCAAATCTCAACTGAAATGTGCATTTGAAGTCAACTTCCATGAAACAATGTCTTAAAATAAACTGGTTTACTTGCTCTTGCTCCAAATATCAGAGAAGAAGATTGTGTGGAAAAAAAACCCTAAAGCATGTGTGTTTATATGAGGTATCCTTCAACTCACTCAACGTGTGCATTTGTTTATGTGTGAGCTTGCATTCATTTTCAAGTATCCTTAGCCCCATGTAAACCATCAGCCCAGAAGGATGCCAGAGAGGGACTCTTCATCAGGGACTGTAGCAACAGGACAAGGGCTAATAGGTTTAAACTTAAACAGGGGAAGTTCAGGTTATAAGGAAGAAGCTCTGTATCGTGAGGGTGGTGAGGCACTGGAACAGGCTGCCCAAAGAAATGGTGAATGCTCCATTCCTAGAAGTGTTCAAGGCCAGGTTGGACAGAGCCTTGGTCTGGTGTGAGGCATCCCTGTCCACGGCAGGGGGGTTGGAACTAGATGATCTTAAGGAACTAGATATTCCTTTCCAACCCAAACTATTCTATGATTCTATGACAAGGAGAAAGAATTATTCTTTTAGAACATGAATATATGATCATAAATACATGGAAATTGAACTGAGAACATGAAGAACCTTATTCCTTTATGAAACATCAAAGTTGGCCATGTTCACGGGCTGCCTCAAAACAGAGACTGACAGGCAGAAAATCCTTTTAGTCTCTTCCTACATTGTACCAGGTAAAAGACAGGCTGAAAACAGGGACTTCGTGTCACTACATATTAATTGCTAACAGGACAGATCCTGCAGTCATTACACAAATCTACTTCAAAAAGACCCGCAAAGAGCAACCCTTTGAACAACCCTCATCTTATCTTGTACAAGCACCTCATTGAAGTGGAATTACACTTTCTGTGCATCATGTTTGGAGACAGTTATTAATGTTTAATTGCATTTCATTTTCAATGTATTGCTACATGTCAAAACTCCACTAAATAAATATGATCTGACAAGAGGTTACAAAGCACCAAACACTGGTTGGGAGGAGCCAAGAGTAAGATAAGCCAGCAGGTTAAAATACAGAGTTTATGTTCTGAACTTACCTTAAAATTAATTTGCATCATGGGAAGGATGTGAAGCAAAGTACCATCCCAGTCCACACTGATGAGGGAATTCACAACTGCTGACTCCAAGCACTGCAGTGTTTTGTACTTGTCACGGGACACACTTGCTTTTGTGCCCAGAACTTCAGCAATTGCTTTAGGATTAATTGGGAAGAAATCAGATAAAGAAAATTCTAAGAGTTAATTTTTTTGCTTGGATCACTGGATTGTTTTTACTACTGAAAAATACCTGCCTGCTCTAAAATATACACTTGGGCAATCACGTTGGTTCCTAATGGATGCCGGAGAGGGACCCTTCACCAGGGACTGTAGAGATAGGACAAGGGGTAATGGGTTCAAACTTAAACAGGGGAAATTCAGGTTAGATATAAGGAAAAAGTTCGTTACTGTGAGGGTGGTGAGGCACTGGAACAGGTTGCCCGAGGAAGTGGTGAATGCTCCATCCCTGGCAGTGTTCAAGGCCAGGCTGGACAGAGCCTTGGGCGACATGGTCTAGTGTGAGGTGTCCCTGCAGATGGCAGAGGGGTTGGAACTGGATGATCTGAAGGTCCTTTCCAACCCAAACCATTCTATTATTTTATAATGCTGTAACCAAGTGAAGAATAGCACACAAGATTTTCATTAAGTCAGAAAAGATGTGCTTTGGTTTGCGGAATGCTTTGTTAAAATGTTTTCCATTAAAACTGGTTACTATAAATAAACAGGAAAATACATAATAGAAACCTGGAAGGAAAAACTGTTATCAAAATAGAAGTTCAAGAATAATTAGATTCCTTTGCTTTTTCTTGACTACATGAAAGTATTAACAACAAAAGTGTCATAAAGACCTCACTTTTCTGTTTATTATTATTATCTAATTGCCATTAGCCATTTTCTCACTGCAATAAAATACGTTCCAAATTGGCCTTCTGTATATTCCAGGGGGGTTGTAAACAGGGCAGGAAGATTTCTTCCAGAAAGCTAAAACTCACTGATTAGAAAATTAAAATATTAGCAGTAGGGTTTTTGGTTTTGGTTTTTTTTTTTTTTTTTACATAGTAAATATATTATATATATTTAATTTCTTTACACAATATTCGATTATCAAGACTAAGTAACTCTTTCTATCTTCAAGAAAATATCTTTTAACACTGACTTAGTCATTTATTTAGTTTTTGGATCCAGTACACTTTTACATACCTAAAAAAACTTTTTCTTTTCCAATGGAATAGGTGCCACAGACAACTAGAGTACGTGGGTTTAAAGTCACTGTCTCAAAGGCAGTATTAACAGCAAACTGGATAACCTCTTGTTGAGAAGGAAAAGTGTATTCGGGACTACAGTATCTGGAGCATGGAAACAAGAAGCACCACTTCATTACACAAGACAGAGGACGTGAATTTACCAAGAGGGCCCTCAAAACTGCATGCATACAGTAACAAAGTAATGAGAAAGATGTTACTTTTTAAAGCATTTCAGTCTACTTACAATCTATTTATTAGAAACATTGAGGAGCCCAGATGAAATCGGTGCAATAAAATTCACATTGAGTGTACCAGTCTTTTCTCTACAACTATTCACTTGTCTGCCACTGACACTCAGTTCTGCAGTTTTTTCTCTATATAAATACCAAGTGCTCTTTCAAGTTAGATATTTGTATCACTTACTAATTACATCCTTGGGTCTATTTTTTGTCATGCACACAAACCATACCATAAGGCATTATTCATTCGCAGAAACATATGGAACTGAAATGGAAGTCTGCAGCTGGGCTTTAGTCACCATGCACAGAAAAACAATTTTATATACATGAGTCAGAGAAAGGTCTACTGAAAACTTGGACAACTGAATGAACCATTTAACATTCTTTCAGTCTTTGAATTCCCCCACAGCCTTTTTCACAATGGAGTTGGATCCATATGAAAACAGTGTTCCATGAACCTCGTATTTCATACACGGAATGTTCACCTCCGAGTTTTGTCTCCCAGAATTTTTACCACTCAATGTCATTTCAGCAAATGCTTTAACATCTTTTCTACTACCCACTTCTATTCTCTCATGTAATAGCATAACAGATGAACAAGCTAGACATACACGGACTTTAAATAAATCCCTGATTTTATTCAGCACTAAATAGAGCTAACAAGTGTCAAAACAGTAATGTCACTTACACTTACATTTATTCGGTTCATATAAAGTCTTATTAAACTGAAAAGAGGGTTATATTGAAAAAAATACCTGCAAATTCAACACAACTTACGTGGTATCAAGGTAAAGAGCGTGGACCTGTTGACCACTCAAAGCAGGGTAGCGCTCCATAGATGGGTCAGCCCTGAAGTCTCCTGTGTGCAGGATGACAGTTCCATTGGGTAGGCAGAAAAGGATCATAGTTGCACCTGGACAACTGAAACACAGACAAAAAACGCCATACAAATTGTGTTAGTTCTCCAGAGTGATAAGCCACCTTAAGAGATATCCTACTCTACATTCAGTAGCAGGAAGCTGTGGAGAACAGCATTTTAAATCACCGCTACTCTGCAGCCTAATTTAGCTAGAAATTCATGATTTCTAAAGGAATTCTGAAGCTAATCTTATGGATACAGATAAGCTGGACTTGAGTTCTCAGCTGAGGTTAAGAAAAGAAAAGAAAACACACCAACAGTAAAGTAATCAAGCATTCACTGCCTTTTGGGGATCCTCTGTCTTCTAGGTACAACAAAGATGCTGCCGCTGTTGCAGTCTCTGAAGTTCTATACTTGATTCAAAGGGGAAACAGCATTCTTATCCAGGAGGAAGAGAACTGTACTCTTGCAGATACATCTTCATTCCTTCAGTACATACTGAAGCATTTCCTTTTAATTCCATTTGCAGACTTTAAACATGATCCTCCATCCAGAATTCCCTGGTTATAAATACAATTCTGTTACTGGCCACAGTGAATCTATCGCACCTTTTGCAGTTCCTTGCCAAAGCTGTCTGAAGGGCAAGAGCTCAGACTGGAAAACCAGAGTGGGACTATTCTGGACATGAATCATCTGTGAAAGATAAATGAAATCTCAAGAAAAAAGGCATGAATCAGAGCTCAAATGACAGAACTGGTGAACTCTCCAAGAAGTTGAACTTTGTACCTAGGGTTTATATGCCTTTTAAATTGAAGCAGAGGATCAGACACAAACAGGAAAAATGAGAAGTGTCCAAATTACATAAGCAACGAGGCTTCCTTCATTCCCAGAAAGGGTTCTCAAAGGACTTCATGGAATCTTATCTCTCTAACCATAAACAAACCCTGCAATAAGCAATATTCAAACCAGCTGTGACGCAGTCCTGTGTGACAATAGATACTTTACGGATAGCACACTTCCCCTAATCCATAGTCAAATAAGGTACCAAGAGGCAGCACAGAAAGAGCACAGGGCTGTAAGGCAGGTGCTATTGAACAGTACCAGCATAATGGACAAGAATCTCACCCTTTATCACCAAATCCAGGAGAAATTTTGCTCCAGATTTCAACAGGTTTATCTTTAAAGTTCAATTTTCACAATGTTGGCTGGGTTTTGTCTCTCCTGGGATCCAAAGTACCACATTTTTCGTTCACTAAGGATTTCACTATCTTCAGTTGAAGCTACAGGAACCTGACATACCTGATAATCCAATGTAGGATGTTGCCAAGTAGAGACCAAAAATTAAAGCATCCAGACCACCAGAAAAATCACTAAACCTCTCAACAAACTTAACAATTATGGAGCTATGTGTGGTTAATACTATGTACTCATTACAAGCAAACAAAATTAAACAAAATGATCAAAAAAGCCTAAGTTCTCCTTCAAAGTTAACCTCTTTCAAAAGATAATTACTTGCAAGAAATTTAGGCTCCTACATGCCTAATTCACTTCTGAAGTGAAAATGCATGTTACTAAGTCAACTCAGGAATGTGAAGTATTTTCACTCTTATTTTTTCAGATCCACTAAAACCTAAAAATCTTGAAAACATAAACTGTGTATGTACAGCTCTTTAATATTCTATACATACAAGTATTGCACAACAAATGCAATGATACATACTGATTGGCATCGAGCAGCACCACTTTGATCCCATCCACTATACATTCTGTGTCCATTGGCAGTATGTGTACATACTCCTCTTTGACTCGAAGCTTGCTCTTCACCAGATTGCCAGTTACCTGCAACAGGGAAAGGATTTAATATGGAATAGGAACAAAATCTAAAAGAAGTCTTTGTTTATTTTAGAAACAGAAGCTCTCAAAGCCAGACTGTTTGGCTTAGAGAGAAACTATGAGATCCTGGGTATAATCAAGCCTTTCAGTAGCATTTCACCTCTCAAAAAGCAAACTGAAAGCAAGATGTCTTAAAAAAAGCGAACTTTTAAAAGCCCACCAACAGGCTATGGACTAGAATCAGAAAGGAGGCAAACAAGGGGGAATAACATCTGTTACAGACTGCCAAGTCAAGAAGAGGGGGTGGGTAAAGCCTTTTTTAAACAACAGAAAAGTTTCCAGGTCACAGGCCCTGGATCCATCACAGAGGACTGCAGTCACCTCAACACCTACTGGAAGGGAAACACAGAACACAAGCATTCCAAGAGACTTCCAAAGTACATCAGAAAGTTTTCTGATGCAGTTTCTGGATGGGCTGATGAGGCAAAGTGCCCTACCATGTTACAAGTAACGAAGAGTTGGTTGGACATATGATAGCTAGCAGCAGTCCTGGCCATTCAGCAGCCTGAAGCACAAGACACACAGGAACCTCTGATCTGTTTACTTTCACTAGTATAAAAGTGATTACGGTTGCATATAGATTTGATTAGATCTAGTAATCTTGGAAAACCTTACCTTGTTACAGTAGATTGGAAACATGAAGTTTTTTGTGAGCCCACAATAGTGATCAGAGTGAAAATGAGTAAGGAAATAAGCTGTGCAGCCTTCAATTTCTCCATACCGGAAGGCATCAACTGTAAAACCAGTTCCTAAAGCAAAAAGGGAAGTGAAGCTCCTTTTTAAACTTGCACAGTTCAGAACTAGTTTCTAATTAGACGTTCCTTTTGTTCTTTTTCTTCCAAATGAAAAGCTAATACAGTTACAGTGCATGCAGTTGAAGGAGCCATTTAAACATGAGCATGGTTTGTGTATGAGTCAGTCACAAAGAAGATTGTCACTTACTAAAATAAAAATTCAACAAAGTGTCCACACACATACTTTCACAGGCATCACAAGTACCTGTTGTTCAGCTGCCATCCTACACAGATGGCAACTGATGAAGCAAATGGAACGCATTTACCTGCATTCTGCTGGCATTTCTGAAAGTTCATGTAGATTAAAATCTGAGACCTCACTTGGAGTATTGTATCCAGTTCTGGTGTTCTCAACATAAAAAGGACATAGAGCTGTTGGAGCAAGTCCAGAGGAGGGCCACGAGGATGATAAGAGGACTGGAGCACCTCCCGTATGAAGACAGGCTGAGAAAGTTGGGGCTGTTCAGCCTGGAGAAGAGAAGGCTGCGTGGAGACCTCACAGCAGCCTTCCAGTATCTGAAGGGGGCCTACAAGGATGCTGGGGAGGGACTCTTCATTAGGGACTCTAGTGGTAGGACAAGGGGTAATGGGTTTAAACTTAAACAGGGGAACTTTAGGTTAGATATAAGGAAGAAGTTCTTTACAGTGAGGGTGGTGAGGCACTGGAATAGGTTGCCCAAGGAAGCTGTGAATGCTCCATCCCTGGCAGTGTTCAAGGCCAGGCTGGACAGAGCCTTGGGCGACCTAGTTTAGTGTGTGGTGTCCCTGCTCATGGCAGGGGGGTTGGAACTAGATGATCTTAAGGTCCTTTCCAACCCTAACTATTCTATGATTCTATGATTCTATAATACCAACATCTTAACAGGTAACTACAGCTTAACAAAATACATTTTGTAATCAAATTGCAATCATTCTATTATTCTACATTTACTATTCCTCTTAAAACATGCTACCACGTAGAATCATAGAATCATTTAGGTTGGAAAGGACCTTCAGATCATCTAGTTTCAACTCCCTGCCATGAACAGGGACACCTCACACTAGACCATGTCGCCCAAGGCTCTGTCCAACCTGGCCTTGAACACTGCCAGGGATGGGGCATTTACCACTTCTTTGGGCAACCTGTTCCAGTGCCTGACCACCCTCACAGTACCTGAACTTCTCCTGTTTAAGTTTAAACCCATTACCCCTTCTCCTATCACTCCAGTCCCTAACGAAGAGTCCCTCTCTGGCACCCTTGTAGGCCCCCTTCAGATACTGGAAGGCTGCTCTGAGGTCTCCACATAGCCTTTTTTTTGCCCAGCTGAACAGCCCCAACTTTCTCAGCCTGTCTTCATACAGGAGGTGCTCCAGCTCCCTTATCATCCTCATGTCCCTCCTCTGGATTTGCTCCAACAGCTCCATGTCCTTTTTATGCTGAGGACACCAGAGGTACACCCAGTACCCCAAGTGAGGTCTCATGAGAGCACAGCAGAGGGGCAGGATCACCTCCTTGGACCTGCTGGTCAGGCTTCATTTGACGCAGCCCAGGACACGGTTGGTTTCTGGGCTGTGAGCGTACACTGAAGTGGCTCATGATCAGTTTCTCATCAACCAACGTAATTCTGAAGCAGGCAGTCTGGGGGCTTCCAATCTACCTGCTGAGATGAAATACAACTGATTTGCCACTGTATGCTTCCAGTGAGGTTCTGTTTGTATAAAGATGTTGCATGAAGAGAGCTGGACAGAAGATAGCCCTTTCCTCTGCAAATGTATTTGTTTTTAATGCAAACACACTGACAGATGGTCCTTTCACACCTTCTTAAACCCACCAAATAGCCCATAAAACTAATTCATCTGGTGACAGTCAAATATTTGTTATCTAACATTATTTTTCCTGATCTTCTAAAACTAGAAGTGGCTCTACTTGGTTGAGGTTAGAGCTTCATGGATTTGCAACTCCAAAAACAACACAGCTGTCTGCTAATTAAAAAACACAAACCAAAAAATGCCCAAGTGTTTGAGAGGTACCAGACTCAAAACCTCAGGGAGGCTGAACTATCCCAGGCCATGGGGATAAATATGTATCATTAATACCACAGAAAATGCAGTCAAATAGACTTCAAATGGAGTAAAAAAATTCAGAACAAAGATAATACAGGTAATAACAAAACAACTTTAAAATTGCATTGTAGGCATAGGAGCCTGCTCTTGAAAGTTACTATATACGGAAAATTCTCTAAGCCCATGGAAGCCATGGTACTGGTATAGCCCCACAAAGACTTACAGGTCAGTCTTCAAGAAGCAGCTTTGCACTTCGGATCACTAATATATTTCTATTTGGCTTCCTCAAGTATCTCCCTAAGACAAAAACAACCCTTTGGTGGTAAACAGAGCTGTGAGGATTTGAAGCTTTAAGCCACTGATCCCTCAGCATATAATTTATGTAACTGCTTGAGGAGATTCTGAGAAGTTCTTCTCTGGTTCCTTAACTAAACTCCCCTGCTTGGTTTTCATTTTTTTCCTTTCACAGTAGTAGTGAATCATATTTCTAATACTATGAATTTCAAATACAAAATTGAACTAAATTCTTTTAACTTAGTGTAAGGAAATAATTGCTATTGACTGCAATTTTCAGGCACAACTGAAGCAATGTGAAAGATTAAATTCAGGAATTAGAAGTGAATATTAACAAGGAACATATTCAAAATTATTTAAGAAAGTAGATCCATCCTTCCAAACTGCTTTTTGCTGTGGCAAAAACATTCAGAAGTCAGTCCTTGAAGTCATTTTGGTGAGATAACTATTTCACTATTTTCAGCCATTGCTAACTCTGGTTCTGCAATCACCTTCTTCTGGAGATCTGCACCTATGCCAGATTTTATCAACTCAGATGGAGGAAAGAAAGTTCATTACGAGCTGCAATCTAAATGGCAATGAACAGTGTACAATACTGAAATCTAAATTTTGGAAAAAACACCACAACCCAACACTCAAGCCAAAATTAACCTTTACAAAGAGCAACAGTTCTCTCTCACCTGGAATCTTCTTGTAGAAAGGGCAGTGCTTTTTTCTTGTTCCTTCACCTGCAGTAGATAATACTTTAACTTTCTTTCTCCAACTTTGTTGGCCACCAGAACTTACATCTGCAAAGGCTCCATTTTTTGTTAAACTTTCTGTAACTGCTTCTACATCTTCCACAGACCTTTCAGCTTTCCTTTTTTGCTGCCTGGGCCTCTTTCCATTGGGAGTTACTGAACTTGGTATCTGCTTTACCTCACTCAAACATGTCTCTTCTTTGCTTTCCTCTTTTACTTTGGGTTTTAACCCAAAGAAAACACCAATGTCCATTTGTTTGAGTTCTTTGGCAGAAGTGGATTTGGCATTCCTACTTGCTAAAGAAAGAGACGTTACTGTTTTAGAGCTGGGGCTGGGAAAGCACACAGCAGCGGTACTAAAGTTTCCTTCTTTCTCCACTACTGACTGCAAACTCTCCTGGCAAGCTGTTTTTTCAACTGCATTGGCAGGCATTTTATCTGCATTAGTTAAAATGTTACTTGGCTCCCCCAAAGCATTACTCTTCAGAGTCAGAAAAGACCCAGCATCTTCTCTGACTAGCAGTGATGATGTCTCAGTAAAACTCAGGTATGCAGAATCCAAAGCACAAGCACCAGAATCTTCTGACTCTGTATCACCTGATTTAGCAGCAGAGGAAATCAATTCAGGCTCTTCAGCCTCCCCCCAGTTAAAAGGAGAAGAGGAATCACTGGTTAGTGCCACTTGCTGATGCTGATTATCTACACATGTTGAATTACAAAACCTTCTGTTCCTGTGACTCTGAGAAACAGTTTTAACACTCTGATCTAGATAGTCCAATGGCTTAACTTCCTCACACTCTTTGTTTTCAGTTATGGAATCTCCTGGTTTGGTATGCTCATACTGAGGCTTCTGCTGCAAGAGAAGTCCATCAAATGTTTCAAACATCGCAGAATTACAATCTTCATCTTTAGGGTTACAGTCTCTGAATAATTTCTTTTGTGATATTTTGACCTTCTCTTCCTCAGATTCCTCTTCACTTTCCTCAAAAGTGCTCAGTGGAGAATAAGAAATTTCACACTCACTGAAGTCTGCTTTTGACTGTAGTAAACTGAGCTGACTTGTATCTTTCTCACTACACAGATCTTCTCCCGTTCCACATTCTTGAGAGGATACAAAGTCATAAAATTCAAAATCACAACTATCATCTGTGGTCTGTGTATGCTGAAAAGTCTCTTGAGGCTTCTGAACATGTGCAAAAGAGGAAGTACTTTCACTGATTAGATTTAGAGACTTCATTTGTGGTGAACTCTGAACCTTCAATGTACCGTCATTATTTGGGACATTTTTTACATTATTAGGTGGTTTCTCACTCTGTGAGATTTGCTCTACTTGACCTGGGGAGCAGCCAGGCTTTGGAGCAGCAGAACATGTCATCTTCCTCTCCAAAGCGTTTGACAAAGAGTCTACAAGATAATCTCCTGCCCTGCTTGCTGCAAGTAGAAAATGGCTGTAACGCTTGTAGTGGGATGGAATAGTGGAATTGCACAGTAAACCATCAGGACACTCTATGAAAAGAGTTAAGCAGAGAAGTCATGTTAGTATCTTTGCAAATTTGGCATAATTACGAAAATAAAAATCACACATGAGACAATTTAAAAGCTTTTTCTTATAAGTGCAGCTATAGGAGGATAGAATGCACAAGTAAAAAGTATGACCTCCTGCCCTGAGCTGGCTAGAAAGGAGAATGCTTCCAACCTAAAACCAAACAGCAGCTGTTAATACAGCACTATGCCTGAATTAATACAGCTCTCTGACAAGAGGAGTACTAAACCCTGTTCCAATGCTGTGCTAATGTAATCATATGGCTTCCAGTTTCAAATTGTCTCACATGCAAGCAATGAGCTCACAGCAGTAGCACCAAAAAGGGTCAGTAGACATGTTTCAAAATAAACGAAATCTTGGTTCTGAGTCAGCCTGAAATTCAATTTCAGATTGTCTGCTGGGTCACACATGAAAGAAAACAAAAAAAAGCTCATGGTTTTACTTCTATGAAAAAAGTATTCAGCAAAAAATCTGTGGATATCCTCTAAGCCTTTTTTGTTGAGAGTCTGCTGGCCTAATGTTGGAGGATTTTAAGGTGCATATGTCAATCAGAGGGATTTTTCACCTGTTAATTATGGGAGTAGAAGATGGAAATGAGGTGTTAACCATCTGCCTTATCTTAAACCACTGCCAAAATCAGGATTAAAGGACTCACACCTAAGTGAATTTAAGTTCTCTTCATCCTTGAAGAAGAAACTTCAAGGAAACTTACAAAGATGTAAAAAGCAAAGTGACTCTGTTACCTAAAAGAGCCTTAACTCAAGTTTCCTGACTGTATGCTATTTCAAAAGTTACAAGGTGTGCTAAGAACACAGAATCATAAAATCATAGAGATCAACTAGTTTGGAAAAGACCTTTAAGATCATTAAGTCCAACCATTACCTCAGCACTGCCAAGACCACCACTAAACCGTATCACTGAGGGCCTCATCTACACCAACACTTGGATCTGTTCGGACATGATTATTTCCCCACATGAAACTAGCAACTGGAATGCATCAGTTTTATCCCTCTTGAACAGAACTCAAAACAAAATTGTGTTGTCTTATGATACAGGAATGATCATGTATAATTCTGTATAAAATTTCTAAAATATACTAGACCAGGAGCTAACATTTCAAGTAAATTAGAATTTGGAAGATTTCAGCTTCCAACCAACCATACGCAACTGGACAAATTATACAGCAACATGGATACAAGATAATAAAATTTATACCTAAGGAGAAAGAAATTCAGTGAGAGAAGTAGAACCCTCTTAAGCAAAGGAGGGTTTTTGCTGACATTGACTTAGTGATTGAAACAGGCTCCATAATTTTAAAACGGTGAGTATGCACCTTCAATGTCTTCAATAAACTATTAAAACCTGAGCTTGCTGAACAACCATAAATCTTTATCGCTACTCTACAGATACCGGGTTCTGATGTGAGATATTCATGTCAGATTTCCATGTTCTTCACAAAGAACCAACCACCTCACACAAAAATAGTACTGATAAATGATCAGTAATAACATTCTAAAAATGATACCAATGACCCTCTCAGAGTCTGAACTAAATATGAAAACCCAAGTTTTACAGCAACATTATGTGAGAAGCCTTTTAACTTTTCTCTGAAGGCTTTTTTCTTACTCTGTGCATACCTTTTTCATTGGATCCTGGAGTGTCCAAACATTCAGCAACGTGCCATCGAGGTGTCTGGACCAATAGCAAAGAGAAAGGCATCTGGCAGCTTGGGCAGTATCCATCATAAATGGGCTTTGCACTTTGTGAGCTCTGGTCCGTCAAGCTGCTCGTGCTTTCCTGGGAGTGCACACTACTGTCATCTTCACATGGATTCGCATCCTGATTCGGCCTTGATGCCTGCTCGGTTTTCTGAACGGGATCAGTTTTTTCTACGGACTTTTTTCTTTTTCTATTTGTCTTCCTTTTTGGCCGGCACTTGCCATCACTTACTGTCTGCACAGGTGTAGAGACGCTTTCTGCATTACTCTGATGCTTTTTCTTCCTAATGGATTTGTACTCCCAAATGTCCTCTTCCAACAAGGTATCATCAGACATGACAACGCAGGAATTATTCTCCTTTCTTTTAAGCAACAGTTCACAAAATTACCATTCCCTCCACTAACAGGTTTTCTGTCCCCACTTCACTATCTGAAGAAAAGCACCTAAGCTCCATTTTAAAAGAGCAACACTGGGCCACAAACCACACAGCAGTCCGTGATGGGACTGAAGCATGGTGAATCCTAAAAATAATCTAACGAGCGACCCTTTGAATACTTGTAATTACTCCTTTTAAACAGAAGCTTAAATGAGACGCAGCACGACTTGCAGGGTGAGCCATTTCCCTCAGCGTCCCCCTCGCAAGCGCCCAGCGATTTTTTTAAACCCCCGCCAGCCTCGCTCCCTGACTGCCCCGAAGAGGGATGATTTTAAACGAAAACGACGAAGCGTTCAGATACGGGATCGCTGCCGGGAGTCACCGCACAGACAAGGCCAACACCGGGCCGGTGCT
>NW_009913675.1:0-1124 GCF_000696875.1 Nestor notabilis | reverse complement strand
CTTTGTTATGTCAAATCCCACCCCCCCCAGAGGTGGAACTGGTTGTTGTGGGGTGGAAATCCCCATCTCTAGGGCAGAAATTCCACCCCCCCAAGAGAGGGGGCCCTCTTGGAAGTGCACATGGATGGGGTGGAAGTGATGGGGTAGACATGGCCTCCTCAGGGTGGAAGTGGGCACCTATGGGTGTTAATAGCTGCTTATGGGGTGGTGGTACCCACTTACTGGGTGTTAATACCTGCTTATGGGGTGGTAATAGCCCCCTGAGGGGTGTTAATAGCCACCGATGGGGCAGAGTTACCCCCCTCAGGGTGTTAACACCCATCTATGGCGCAGAGTTACCCCCCTCTGGATGTAAACACCCACTTAGGGGGCAGAAATACCCTCCTCGGGGTGGAAATGGGCACCTAGGGGGTGTTAATACCCTTTTATAGGGCAGCGTTACCCCCCTCCGGGTGTAAATACCCACTTAGGGGGCAGAAATACCCTCCTCGGGGTGGAAATGGGCACCTAAGGGGTGTAAACACCCACCTATGGGGCTGAAATACCTGCCTTGTGGTTTAAATACCCCCTTCAAGGGGTGTAAATACCTGTGGGGCAGTTACCCCCCTCAGGGTGTAAATACCCACTAAGGGGTGTAAATAGCCCCCCCCCCGGGCTTAAATACCCACTAAGGGGTGTTAAAACCCACTTAGGGGGCAGAAATACCCAGTTCAGGTTGTAAATACCCACCCATGGGAAAGAAATAGCTGTTTATGGGGGGAAAAAAATAACCCCCAGGGTGTAAATACCCACTTATGGGGCAGAAACACCCACTTATGGGGCACAAATTCTAACTACCCCCTTCCAGCAGCATATAAGGGGTGTAAATCCCCATTTGTGGGGTGCAAGACCCTCCCCCCGAGGTGTAATTCCCCCCCTCAGGGTGTAAACACCCACTTGTGGGGTGTAAATACCAACTTGGGGGGCAGAACCCCCTTGCCCCAGGGTATAACCCCCCACTTATGGGGCACATTTACTCACAGTGGAGGGGGTGTAAATCCCATTCTACAGGGGGGCCGGCCCCCCCTGTGTGTAACCCCCCCCACGTTGAATTTACACCCCCCTCCTGTGTGTAACTGCCCCAA
>NW_009913674.1:0-1657 GCF_000696875.1 Nestor notabilis | reverse complement strand
GTGGAGGACACAGACACACGTGTTGGACACAGACACACCTGTAGGACACGCAGACAAATGTGTAGGACACACAGACACACGTGGAGGACGCACAGACACACATGGAGGACACACAGACACATGGGTAGGACACACAGACACACGTGGAGGACACAGACACACGTGGAGGACACACAGACACACATGGAGGACACAGACACACATGGAGGACACACATACGTGCACGTAGGACACACACACGCACGTAGAACACATGCACAGGACACAAACACACGTAGGACACACAAACACACAGGTAGACCCACAGACATGTGTACTACACATAAACACACGCATAGGACACACAGACACACATGTAAGACACACAAAGACACACAGAGACACACACAGAACTCACAGACACATGTGTAGGACACACATGTAGGACCCAAACACACACATACGACAGAAACACGCACATAGAACACACAGACTCATGCGTAGGACACAGACACGCACGTAAAACACACACATGTAAGACCCCCAAACATACATGTAGGACACACAGACACACGCGTAGGACCCCTGGACACACATGTAGGACCCCCAAACACACGTGTAGGACACAAACACACACATGTAGGACACACAAACACACATGTAGGACCCCCAAACACATGCGTAGGACCCCCGGACACACACGTAGGACCCCCAGACACACATGTAGGACCCCCAAACACATGTGTAGAACACACAGACACACATGTAGGACCCCCAAACACACATACAGGAGCCCCGGACACACGTGTAGGACCCCCAGACACACATATAGGACCCCCAAACACACATGTAGGACACACACACACACGTAGGACCCTCAAACACACACGTAGGATCCCTGGACACACGTGTAGGGGACACACACACACATGTAGGACCCCTGGACACACACGTAGGACACACACATGTAGGACACACACACACACACGTAGGACCCCCAAACACATGTGTAGGACCCCCAAACACACGCGTAGGACCCCCAGACGCACACGTAGGACCCCCAAACACACGCGTAGGACCCCCAGACACACACGTAGGACCCCCAGACACACGTGTAGGACCCCCAGACACACACGTAGGACCCCCAAACACACGCTTAAGACCCCCAGACACACACGTAGGGCCCCTAGACACACGTGTAGGACACACACACACATAGGACCCCCAGACACACGTGTAGGACCCCTGGACACACGTGTAAGACCCCCAAACACACACGTAGGACCCCTGGACACACGTGTAAGACCCCCAAACACACACGTAGGACCCCTGGACACACGTGTAAGACCCCCAAACACACACGTAGGACCCCTGGACACACGTGTAAGACCCCCAAACACACACGTAGGACCCCTGGACACACGTGTAAGACCCCCAAACACACACGTAGGACCCCTGGACACACGCCCGAACACAGGTGTCGCACACACACACGTAGGACCCCCAGACACACACGTAGGACCCCCAGACACACACGTAAGACCCCGGACCTGGCCTGTGCCATGAAGTCATCGTAGAGGAAGCGCTGCCGCTTGGAGAGGCGACACCTGAGGACGTGCTCGTACTTCTTGGGCATCTGCTTCTCCACGTCCACCTTGAGGCGCCGCAGCAGGAACGG
>NW_009913673.1:13933-18448 GCF_000696875.1 Nestor notabilis | reverse complement strand
GGGGTTTCCCGCAGGATTGGAGCCTGGGGGAAGCTGTTGAGGGAAATTGGGGGGTTTTTCTTCCTCTTCTTGGTGAAACGTTCTGGTTGAGGCTCACGCTGAATGTTTTCATCTCAGCCTCCGTTTGGGGAGGAGGGATGTTGTTTGCAGAGCGAGGAGGGAGGAGACTCAGCCAAAAGGGGAACTTTGCGGTTATACTTCTATTTATTACTCCTTTTCCCTGGCCCCAAGGAGAGCAGGAGCTGGTGTGTGTGTGCTCATCACGTCCCCAGGTCTAGTTTTGATTTGCTCAGAGAAGCCACGTGTGGAGAGACGTGCTGTCCCTCTTAAGAACCAAGTGTCGCTCCCTCCCTTGTCATGGTCTGTCTTCACAGTGTGGAATTCCAGTTGAAACCTTTCCCGTGCTTTGTCCCACGCTCCTGGCCTCTCCCAGGCCATGGGCACAGGGATTGAGGTCTTTGGAATAAGCTAAATTTGCCTCGTGCCTGTAGCTGTGAAGTTGCAGATGTTGTTACTTCCGTCAGAAGGAAGGTTTGTGGGTTGGTTTCTTTAATTTCAGTTCCTTGGTGGTGGTTTTCTTTGCATAAACTCGTGTGAGGAACGTGCTCTGTTGGGTGGGACACGGCCTCAGCTGGGCTTCACGGCTTCTGCCTCCTGGCTGGAGGGGACACAAGAGCCGAGGGTTGCTGCAGGTTTGGGTTTGGTTTTCCCGTTTGAAGGAGTGTGGAGGAGGGACATGAGCTGAGACGAGCTCCTGCAAACATCTGCTTGAGGCCGCTGGTCCTGGAGGCATCTCCCGTGTCCTCACTCCATGATCTCAAACACACGTCTCTAAACCAAGCCCCCCTGTCCGTGACTCTCAAAGCTGCTTCCTCCCCGTGTCCAGGCTCCGTATCCTCGTTTTAATGCAGTTCCTGATCATGGGTTTTGTTCTCCCCCGAGCTGCCCCTTTTCTGCTTTTCTTTGCAGCAGAATTTGTAGCATTAAAAAGAATAATCACGAACTGGAAATGTCCGAGTTTCCTCCAGAGTTTTCTCTGGTGTTTTCTCCCCTCCCCGGAGCAAAGTGCGGGTCAAGGGGCAGCTCTTCCCGGCCCTGACTCGCTTTTCCTGCCTTTTTGCAGCTCTGCAGGGATGTGGCTCCGGTTGGAAACCTCAGCAGCTCCCTGGCATCGCCGGATTTACAGGCACAAGGAGCTGGTTGGGGTTTGGTTCCCCCCTCCCCAGGCAAAATGAGGTGCTGGTATTTCTTATTGAGAAGCGATTCTTTACTGCCTTGTCCTTGTGTGCGTTGAAGGAGCAGGGAAAGGCAGAGCCAGACTTTGCTTACCCGCTTCTCTCCGTGTTTTCACCCCTGAGCAGACTGCTGAGCTTAGAGCAGGCCCATCTCTGTATCCGTGGGCTGAAACCTGGGTTTTCCAGCGTTTCCCTCTCAGTCCTGCTGCAGGAACCCGCTGTGCCACCTTTCTTTCCTCCCGTCCCTTTGCACATCCAGAGAGGATTTCATGGGACAAACCCGGCTCCTGATGCCGCTCCTGCTCCGCACCCCAGCCTGCGGAGGAGGGCACGGTTGGCCACGCAGGCACTCGCAGCCTCTGCCTGCCCTGACAGCAGCTCCTTGATGGGGTTTTAATTACTGTTTAATTTCAGCGTGTCACCAAAGGCACCTCGTGGGTTTCAGGGGGTTTCTTGTAGCATTTTGTGTCTCCATGGTGCAGCCTTTGCCAAAGTCTTGGTGAGGTGTGGAAGTGTCTCGGTGCTCAAATGAATGTTCCGTTGCAAGCGCATGTCTCTAGGAATAATCCTTCTGGTTGTAGGTACGTCGTGGGAAGGCTCAGTGCAAACAGCTTCTAGACTCGAGTGGGTGAAAGCAATACAGCCAAGACTTGATAATCTGACTTTATACCAAAGGTTTCTCCCCTTAATTGGATGGGAACTAAATGAAGCAAAAACCTATTGGTTTTAAATGAGTTTTCCAGAAGCATTTTTGGAGCTCATTTGCTGGATGATTGGCATATTCTGCTTCATTAACCCAAAGAAATAAAGAGTTTCCAATGTGCTAACCCAGCCTGTAAATTATCACTGCTGTAGAGAGCTTGGGTTTCACTGCCTGATGTGCTGCTCTTCCTAAAACACCCGTCTGTCCCGGGATAGACAGGAACAGGGCTTCTGGTCCTGGTCTGGATCCAGCCGTTAGTCAAATACTGCCTTACCTGAGGAACTCGGATCTGAGAGTGGTAACGGAGGCTTTTTTAATGAAAAAGGGCTTCAGATTGTCTTGCCAAGGTATTAAGGAAGTCTCCCATTGAGGAACCCATGGAATACATCCCTTCCAGGGAAGGGTCTGCCTCAAAGGGATGGATTATGGCTGTTAACCTGCAATGAAACCACTGACAGTGGGTCAGTCTACCAAGTAATTCTGTATTGCATTTTTGGGACTTTAGGGGTTTTTTTGTTTGTTTGTTTGTTTGTTTTTATACACATAAGAAAATGGTCGATTTTATCTATTTTTGTATAGTTTGGCATTTTCTATTCATGGGGAATCTTTACGGACTGTTCCTTTCCTCGTGTGCGGTGTCTGGTGAAGCGGTGTGGTTCACCCCTTCCGATGGAGAAAAGGCAACTCCTGCTGCTGCTCCCACTGCCCGTGCAATGCAAGGAAACCACCTCGCTCCTCCTGCCACCTCCTGCTCCACTCCCTTCCCAGAGCCCGCTCCGAAGCCCCGTTACCGACACCCCTCTCTGCACACACCGCTGCGACATCTTTGCTTCCCGGCAGCTTTGTCACACTCGTCAACTGGTATTTCTTACTTTTAAAGCTTTGGTTTTAATCTCAATTTGTGGATTTTGGTGATTTCTCCCTCAAATACTGTCTTTAAACCAGAAACCCACAGATTTCAGTTGGGGTTTCCCCTTCTGTCTGCTTAAATTCTTTTACCCAACTGGGGCTTTACTTAGCTCCCCAGGCAGGAGATGCTGTGGGTTGGTGCACGGTGATGCTCTTGAAGCCAGGGATGAATTTCCTCTCCCTTTGGTGCTCCCTGGCTGGGCTGGGAGCTTGGCTTTTGCCTGCTCCATGTCTGAGGATTGCTCTTGCCATAATCCCAGGATCCACATGGGATTAACAGGGCTTTCCACCTTCTCCTCCTCTCCTGCCGTGCCGGACTGGAGCCTGGGGAGCTCCAGCTCCAAGCTGCCTGTGTTACCAGCATCAGTAAAGCATCTTCCTGAATAATACACCTTGAATTTTGGGATCAGGAATGCAAGGAGAGCTTCTGCTGAGCTCAGATGCAACACTAGTTCACGTGGCTCTTCTTGCTTCTGTTTTTCACTTAGTTAAATGAATGTGCTGCTTTGTTTGCTTGACTCTGGAGGAGTTGTGCCCCTGCGGAGTGTTGCATCCCTGCACAGGGGGTAGGGGCTGAAACAGCTTCTCTGCAGAAGGCTGCGGTGCTGGATGGAGCAGACAAGGACAGAGTCAAACAGTGACGGGCAGCAAGAAAATTAAATGCTGAAAAGCTGAAAGATTACAGCCCAAAGCAAGTTCTTCCCTCTCCCCCCGGCCATCGCCAGCAGAGATGGCAACTGCTGCCGGCACGTCCGGCTCTGCCAGGTCTGTACGTCTTTAACTGAGCAGCCCCTCTCCCGCTGGTGTGTGGCTTTGGCTGAGGTGGGTTCCCAGCTCGGGACCGGGCGGGCAGGTCACTCAGCAAACATTCCTGGGGCGCCCCGACCCGCGCTGCCTTCCACATTCCCTCTGCCCCCTAAGGCTCCCACCTCTGCAGCTGGGGCTTCCTGCTCCTCTCTGGGTGCTGAGTCCTCCTGGAGGCTCCACTTGGGTGAAGTGATGGGTTAAAGGCTAGAAAAGCCTCTTGGTTCTAAAGAAATACAGTAATTCCCCTTGTCCCAACCGGAGGCAGCTCCTCCCCAGTGACCAACTTGTCTGAATTTGGGGTTATTTCACTTTCTTTCTGGTCTCATTGCTACTAGTCCTTCCAACTTTTTAATGTATTGATTGTGTTTTAAAATGAATGTTCCTTTCACTGAATTCTAATGAATAAACTTCAGATTTTTAGAGAACATTGGATTTCACTTGTGGTTTGTTTCCTTCCTGCTTATTTTATGCTTGATTTAATCTTTCTTCCCCTTCTATCTCTTGATTATTTGCAAGTGAAGTGGCTTTTCAGTGGGAGAAGGCAGCAGAAGAGACGCTTCAGAGAGCACAGCACGCCGCTGGTCCATACCCCACCGCGGCCAAATGAGCCCTGCAGAACATCCATCACTTACAGCACCAGCCCCCAGAGGTGAATTTTTCCTCTTTGTTTCTCATCCTCTGTCCCTGCACTTGAGCAGTGGCTGGGGCTGATGTGGGTAATGGGGAGCAGAGATCGTGTGGCTCCGAGTTAATGTAGCATCACTGGTGGGGTCCCTCTTCCCAAGGCTGAGGCAGCACACGGCAGTGAGTCAGGCTCCTTCCTTTTCAGCAATATTCCCTAGAATCACAGCACCCCCGCTT
>NW_009913673.1:12021-13845 GCF_000696875.1 Nestor notabilis | reverse complement strand
CCTGGCCTTGAACACTGCCAGGGATGGGGCACCCACAGCTTCTCTGGGCACCCTGTGCCAGCGCCTCAGCACCCTCACAGGGAAGAGCTGCTGCCTCAGAGCTCATCTCAGTCTCCCCTCGGGCAGGTTCAAGCCATTCCCCTTGTCCTGTCCCTACAGGCCCTTGTCCAAAGCCCCTCTCCAGGTTTCTTGTCAGCGCCTTTTGGTGGTGATGGGGATGTATTATAACAGAGGAATTTCCATGGCATTCATGGAAGCAGGAAAACCAGTGACAGCTTCGCCTCCCCCCTGCCCTGTGCTACTTGGTTGATCTCACCAGTAAGTTCCCTGGTATAGAAGGGGTTGAAGGGATGGTTTAATTTGTTTTCTATCAAGCAATAAGCCTTTCTAGGGAAGTTCATCAGCCTTATTATTTAGTAGCATTAGTTTCCTGGTCTATTAGTTTCTCCAGGCTGTGTCTCTGTGTCCTGCTCTGCTGGGGCTTTGTGTGTACCCCTGGGCGATGGCACGTGCTCATGGGCACTGCTGAGAACTGCATCGTCCCCCAGCTAACAGCTGATGGATGGCTCATTCCTGATGGGGTTTAATTAGCAGCCTCTCCAGCATTGCTCTGGGTGATGAGGTGCTCGGGAGTGTGCAGGGAGCATGTGGCTGATGATGGATGGGGCAGGGTGTGGAGGTGAGGCGAGGCGGCTGCTCTGCCCCGTGCTCCAGTGGCTGGTTGAAAGAAGCCCATCCGTCTGCATGGCTCCTGCTTCACCCTCCTCTTCCTCCTCAGCACCCGGCCTGGGTGATTTCATCACTGGGATTTGGAAGGAAAGCTGAAATAGATTTGCTAAACCTCCCTGAGCCAAGTGATAGCTTTGAGCGAACAGCAACAGTGAGCCAAGAGCGATGGGGATGTGTCACCCCATGACACACATGGGGCTACAGGACCTCTCCTGCTGTTAGTGCTGTTAGTTGCCCTGACCAAACACTTCTGTTTGTGATGGCACCTTCTCCATTGGCTGTGGGTCCTGCTGCAGCACGTGGTGGCAATGGTGGGTATCTCCGTAAGGTTGATGCAGGTACCAGGAGCATCCTTCCCACCCATCCTGCTTCAAGCACCACTGGAGAGCTACCTGCCACCCTGGCAGTGGCTTGGGTGCTGCTTCACGCATTCCTCGGGAGCATCCCAAGGCTTAAAATGCTTTGAAAGGCCCAGAAGACGGCTCCTGCTTCCCTCCCTCCCCTCCTCGGGCAAAAATTGGATTTGTAAAGAGCTTTAATTATCTTTGTGCCTGATGAGCTGCTACATTAATGAGTCTGGAGCAGCCATGGAGCAAACCCTGCCTGCAAGGCGGATGCTCTGGGGAGGCTTTGTCTTTTCTCACTCCATCCACTGGAGATTCCCGGACATCCATCACACTGGTGGGAAGGGGAACCTCTGCTGCAGGGGTCTGTGAGCAGCCAGGGGGGTGTGTTGCCTCTCCTCCTCCTTGTGCTGCCCTGAACCTCCCTAGATGGGAGCATCCTCTCTGAAATTGTGACTGATTTTGCTCCTGGACCCCCAGATGTGGCCGAGCATCAGCTACCAGAGACACTGCCCCGTGCCAGGCCCAGCACAGCCACTGTCTGCTGTCTCACCCAGCCACTGCTGCCCGTAGCCACTGAAGAGCTCCAGGACTCCTCACCACCAGAGCAGCCACCGCTTTACACAGGTCACCCCTACTTATGCTTGATGCCTCTAATGGGAGGCAGCTGGAAACTAATAGTGTCATAGGTTGGATGGGGCTTGGAGCAACCTGCTCTAGTGGAAGGGGTCCCTGCCTGTGGCAGGGGGGG
>NW_009913673.1:10764-11840 GCF_000696875.1 Nestor notabilis | reverse complement strand
ACAGGGCAGGGGAAGCATCTGGCCATGGCAGCGGAGTGGTGCTGCTGAGGACAGTGTGATGGGCACATGGGATGGCTCATCCCACCGGGAATGCTTCAAACCTTAATTGCCTGCTAGTAAATACAAATCGTTCAGTGGGAACAAGGCTCTACTGACAGGAACACCCTGGCAGGCAGTTGTCATCATGCAAATGTGTTTCACACTTTGAAGTGTTTCTTCTTTTATTTCCTTTTTATTCCAAAGTCATCTAAAAAGCCTCAACACAACAACATCTCTCCAGCAGGAAGGCACGAGCATCTGTGATGCCTGCAGGATTCCTCATGGCTCTCGTTTCCCAGAGGCTGGAGCAAAATGGGTCTTTCCAGAGCTGAACGTGGCTCTGACTTAGTCCCAGTTGTGGATACTCATTAAAAACCCCAAAACAACAAGATTCTGAACTTCACCTCCATAAGGAAGGGGTGGTTCAGGCAGGGCAGCTCCGGGGCTTTGAGCTTAGGGTGCAGCTCAGCAATAAGGTGGGTGCTGGGGGGGGGACGTGTGGGACTGAGACCCCGACTGCGACCAGGCAAAGCCCAGCCTGGCCCCTCTTTCCTCAGCCTGGTGTGATAAGTAGTGGCCAGGCCATTGATCAAGGCAGATGTTGGGATTTGTGGCCACGAAGCTCTTCCCACCCTGTCTCTGCTGCACCACCCGCTCTGTCAGGCTTTGCTGGATGGTACATTTAATCTTTAGCTCTCCACATCCTCACTGGAGGCAGAATTCCCTGCTCTTGGAGGTGTGAAAGCAGCGGTCGAGGTAAATCCCTTCACAAAGGTGCACAAAGCCGGTGGGGTCAGGCAGATCTGCGGAACGGGATGTTACCAGGGGAGAAACTCTTTCAGGCAGGAAAAGCCCTTTGTGCACCCTCTGTCTGCAGGGATGGAAAACAAGAACTGGGAATAACATTTCACCTCACAGACAGGCAAAGCCAAAGAGACGCGGGGCTGGGGACCAGGCTCCATGCAGGGAATGACCGAGTACTGGTTAATCACTGCTCGACCTCATCCCTGAGCATCATTCCCTTCCACCAGGCTTTT
>NW_009913673.1:10129-10605 GCF_000696875.1 Nestor notabilis | reverse complement strand
CCTGGAACTGCCCCAGTCTGTAACGGTACCAGGAAAGCTGCTGAGCCTGGGTCCGAGCGCTGGGGAAAGGTCCTGAACCTCTGACTGGTTCTTAGCTCCCTCCAGAGAGACCTTCAGGCGCTGGGGACACCCCCTGCCCTCCCCGAGCAGCCTTTCGAGCCGAGCCCCCGCTCGGCGCAGGAATCACACCCGCCCGCGGGGGGTTTCGGCCCAGTTTTGGTGCTGGGCTGACCTCTAAGGGAGAGCTCAGTTATTGCAGTTATCCGGCTGGAGGGATGCTGAGCTGGGTCTCGCCAAGGTTCTTCCCAGCGCTCGGAGCTCCTTCTGGGAACACAGAGGGGGCAAACATGGAAACAGCCCAGAGCTTCACACTCCCATGGGCCTGGCCTCCCCCGGTGCCCGAGTAAGACACGACCCCACAGCGAGCGGTGCAGTGCCCGGGGAAACTCTCCAGCAAGGTCCCATACAGCTGGAAG
>NW_009913673.1:9015-9989 GCF_000696875.1 Nestor notabilis | reverse complement strand
TCTCCAGCCAGGTCCCATCCAGCTGGAAGACACAAGCCTGGCTTTGCAGCAGTCGGCTGGATCCTGCCTCTGCAGAGGTCTGCACACCCTCCCTGGGATTCCTTATGGGGTTTTCCTTATTTATCCCTGTTTTTTCCCCTAATTTACCCCCCGCTATTTTTCCATCGAGTGTCTGGACAAGAGACAGGACATTTTTGGAGCCAGTTGCCAGGGCCCTGATAGTCCTTCATGGCCCTGAGCAGCCTCACCTGGGACTTTCCCCACCCCTGCGGGCCCAGGAGTCCATTTAAGCTCAGCCCTGGCTCTTCAGCCCTTCCTGGGCTCTCTTGTAGGGGTGCAGGGCTCCGGCTCAATCCCAGCCCATCCATGGACACAGGCCCCAGTGATCCAGACCCCAGCGCATGGGTTGACTTCCCAGCCTGGCCATGGAGCTGCTTTATCCCCAGGAATGCGCCTTGGCCACCCTCCTTGTCCTGCTCACCTTGCTCAGGTACCACAGGGCCAGCCCCTGCCCTCCCAGCTGGGTTGTCCCTTGGCCGCTGCACTTGGTGCCATCACTGGTGACCTCAAATGTCCCTAAAGGTGCGCTGGGGCCAGGCAGGAGCTGCCGTGCACGGAGAAGGGATGTCTGAAGGGCAGGATGACAGGGACCCGCCGATGGATAAATAAACCAATGCTTTAGAAAGCCACACGAGGGTGGCTGCCTTTGTTCTCGTGCCAAGCACTGAGGAAGGCTCCCTTCTCTTCCCTGTGCTTTGGAAATGCACAGGAAGGTTTCCAGGGTGTTACTTAACGTCTCCAGGGGTGGGTGCAGATGGGGACTGAGGCGGTGCTGCTGCAACGGGACCTGCAGAGAGGGTTTCTCCTGCTGCTGGGGTGGTGGTGGTGAGCTTGGCTCCACTTTGGGGTCTGGGCTGCATGCTGATCCCCAGGCAATGCAGCCCGGGCAGGCACCAGCTCAGGGTGCTGCCGTG
>NW_009913673.1:8075-8933 GCF_000696875.1 Nestor notabilis | reverse complement strand
GACACCTTCCACTAGAGCAGGTTGCTCCAAGCCCATGTGTCCAACCTGGCCTTGAACACTGCCAGGGATGGGGCAGCCACAGCTCCTCTGGGTTCCAGCTTCTACTTGCTCCCGGTGAATCCCCTTCCAGTGACGCAGGAGGTGGGATTTGCAGCTTCCCATCACTGCTCACCTCCGTTCCCTGGGTGGTTTCTCCTTTATTCAATTTTCACGTGCGTGGCTCCACCCTGACTTTTTTCCTCGGGAATTCCAGCACAACGGGGCTGTAACAGCAGCTCCTCCTGCGAGCCTTGGTGGGTGCCCTGCGCTGCCTTCCTCCCGGGCCGAATCCCGCCTGCCTGTCCAAGCGCTGCTGTCTCACACGAGGCCCGTCGAGGGGAGGCAGGAACTCACATGCTGGTGCCCGTGTGTGCTTCCAGCACGTCTGAGGACCTTCCTCCTCCGCCCCGGGTGGGTGCTGCTGAGCGGCGACACGCGAAGTCGTGTTGGCTTTGACGGGGAGGTTTGCTCTGTTTGATGTGCTCTGTTTGATCTCATCTCCTGCCTCCCTGCCGCGCTCGGCTACGTCTTTCTCTATGCCTTTTATGCAACGTGGGGATGTTAAATTCCATGTGCATATTAAAGTCGTGTCAAGGATGTGCTGTTATCTTCTAAGGGTTCCTGTTTCTTTTTGGATAAATCACTTGTTTGCAAGAATAAAGTGCCTCTTGGTGTAAAACTAAGGGGGGGAAGTGAAATCTGGAGCTGAGCCAGGCCCGGGGAGGGAGGAGTGCTGCTTTCTGCTGTTTCTTCCAAAACCACCCATGAACCAGGCTAAAACAGAAAACTCCTCGGTGTGTGCCTATAGATTGTTCACTA
>NW_009913673.1:0-8061 GCF_000696875.1 Nestor notabilis | reverse complement strand
AATGCCGATGTTCCAGAGTGAAGCTGGGTCTTTCTGCTCCTCTCACACACCCCAAATGTCTCTCCTGGCCCTGCAGCATGTTCTTTTAGCCTGGTGGCTGTTTGCTTGGTCACCTCCCCAAGGAGGATGGCACAGCACAGCTTCTCCTTATTTAGGGCCTTTTTCTCTCTCCTTGAATCCTCTTTTAATACTGACCACCCGGGGGATAGTTTTGGTTGCCACAGAGCATCTTCTGCTCCTTCTTTTAGGAGTTTTGAGGCTGGTGAGAGACCTGGGCCATGGAGGAAGCGATGAGACCCCTGGAATGAGAGGATCTGGTGGGGTTTTTAGCTCAGGCTCGCCCAGGGGCAAGTTCAACTCTGCTTTTCCATTAAACAGAATAAGCACCTAGAAGAGCTGCTGGCGCCTGGACCTTTGAAGCAGAGCTGCAGTGACCAAGGCACCGTGTAATAGAGGTAAAACTGGCCATGAACAGGCACTTTTGGGGACTGGCTTTAAACCTGGGATAAAGTGATCTCAGCATCTGAACCATGGCCCCAGCCCTGCACACTTGGAAGCCCACTCCAGAGGTGGGTGCTCCAAAATGAGCCCATTGCTGGTGCAATCAGGGGTATGGAAGGATTGTTTTGTTTTCTTAACCCCAGCGAAAAGGAGTGATTTTATCAGAGCAATGGATTTGGAGGAAACGGAGCTGCCTGAATGCTTCTGCGGTGAGACAGGTAAATGAACACAGCCTGACATACACATCACCAGCTTTTGGCCCCAGAATGAATACTCATTTGGGGTGAGACTGATACCATTGGTGTGACTTGCCTGGTTACATGTGCAGCCTTTTGGAGTCAACACTGCTCTGGGCTATGATGGTCTCTGCTGACTGGGGAGTGGGACAGTGCTCTTGCCTTGAGCCAGCCCCAGGAGCTGAAACACCATTTTACTGACCCTCCTGTGACCATGAATTCAAGCCCTGGTTTTCCAGGACAAGGACTAACAGACCCAGAGTGCTTTTCCTGCAGGATTCTTCACTGGCTACTCTCCCTGCAGTACTTGCCTGCATCCAAGGTAAGTCTTAGCCCCTGCCGGGACAGCTATGCAGCTATACATGCCTTTCTCCAGGTACAAGGCTGCCTCTCCACACCATGACTCTCTCCAGTCCCTCTTGCCCAAAATCTCTTCCCAGTGGGTGATCAGGAGGGCAATGGTGCCATTAATGATGCCTAAAGTCATCTCCCTGCCTGTGCCATCCTGTCAGGAGCACAGCGCCCATGGGAGCCGCTTGCAAGGTTGGGAGGGTCAACCCTCCCATGCCAAGGATAAAAAGCAATTTCTTTCCCTTTTGCTGGTGCAGAATGCACTTTGCATTATTGGTGGTGGATGTGCTCAGGTGCCTGAACCCAGGGTGAAACCAAACATCGGTCTGAACAGCAGGGGATGGCAGTGGTAGCTTTGAAAGGCTTTTGGGGTAAGGCATGGCTGGAAAAGCACCAGAACAAGGTGTTTGAGAAGACTGCTCAGCTTCAATACTGAAGTCAGTATATGAACAGTCAGGAACAAGGGCTTTCAATCTGCTCAAAATATACCCCAGGATATGCAGGGATTTATTTACACAAGTGTGTAACTGGAAAAATAAGTATATATAACAAAACATAGGCCAAAATAATAAATATACATATTTCACCCGCTGAACTATGCTGGCAGCAGATTCACATACTTCTGTGCTTCCTGTCACTTCAATCCTGTATTGATCTGTCCTGCACATTCCTCCTCCCTGTTTACTGTTAGGAATTCCACTATGCCCAAACAGAGAATCACGAAGCCGATGTTCCCGAGGGTGTTATCATGCCACAGCGGCTGCAGCGCATTGGCCACCGAAGCTCCACACTGGAGGTCCTGGATATCCCTTCTGGATGGGGTCTGAGACAGGATCTGGAGGGATGGGGCAGCAGAAGCCGTCCTGGCCCCGGTGCTGGGTGAAGGAGCTCCTGTCTGCTCCCGTCCGCCTCCTCCCGCCGCCCCGGATGGTCCCAGGCAGCAGCTCAGCAGTTCGCTTCCTTAACAAGCTTTCCTCAGGGAACGCGGCTCCGTCTTCAGATCCCAGGAGGAGCTGGCAGGTCTCCAGGAACCCTTCCAAGGTCTGTCTGTGGGGGGTCATGCTGCTGCTCTTGTGTTCAAGCATATTAAATGCTGGTTTGTAGAAAGGAGTGGGGATGCAGTGTCGGAGAAGGCCAGTGCCGTGTAGGATGTAGATGAGGTGGTGGAATCGGTACTGGGTCAGAATGGTTGGATTTAGGATCCCGGTCCGGGGAGAGCCAGGGCTGGAAGCTGCAGGTCAGTAACCTCCCACAAAACACAAAGTCCAGGATTTTCAGAGGGTATTTGGCATCCGGGGAACCTTGGAAGGCAGATGGAAACTCTCCATTGCTCTGAAGCTTCAGTTTCCAACCAGGTGTTTTCTCCAGCGTGGGTTTTCCCTCCAGCAGCATCTCCAGGTCAGCAGCCGTCAGCAGGAGAAACTCCAGGGCCCAGGGGAATCAAGACAGGCTGGAGAAATAAAACTACATCATTCAGGATTAAAGCCAACTGCAGTATCTTGTCTGGATGCTGGGTCCCCCATTCTCCTCCGCTCTGGGCTGCTGCAGGGGCTTTGCCCAGGTGCCTGTGCTGCTCCGGCCGGGCGAGCATGAGTCACGCCGCAGGAATCTCCCTGGGGCTGCTCCCGGCTCCCGCATGTAGGGATCGTGCCCATCTCCAGTGGCACGTTGGGACTGGTTTGAGCAGAGCTGCTGTAACTGGGTGAAGGGCTTGGCACCCTGTGATGGGGGAGCTGAGCTGGGGTGAGAACATCGCTCCTCAGCCCGGGGAGGGACCCAGAGGCTCCTGCCCACCTCTTCCTGCCCGCTCCGGCTCTCCCACCAGGATTCAGCTCTAATCCCGAGCGTGGATGTGGGCTGTGGTCTCACAGATGCCTTCCCCCTTGCTTGAGGCACGTGGGCTGAGTATCAGGAGTGGGAGGAGGATGTCGATGAAGAAATGTCTTCTCACAGGTTATAACATGGGAGCAGCAAAGGGCAGACAAGGCAGTTTGGCCAGGAGATAGTGGGGAAATGGGGCTTTCGGTCCCGGCCATGTCCCCCTCTGGGACCCCCGTCCCCTTGCTGCACATCCTGGGTGGCACATTAAAGCAGATCCATCCCAAAGGTGCAGCCAGGGTGAACCCCCCTTCAGATGGAATGCAAAGCCTCCCTGCCTGCCTTGCAAGCACCCAGCTTTGTTCTGCCTTGTCCACTGCTCACTCCAAAAGCCACTTCTGGAGTTAGAAGAAAGTTACGTGCTTTAAGAAATGCTCGTGTCTGTGCTGTGGGTGATGGGGCTGTTGGGGTTCTCTGCTTCTGGGGGTGCTGCTCCTGGCTTTGCCTTTGGCCACCTCCCCTCTGTGCACTGAATCACAGCCGCGTCTGCTTTGCGAACACAGGAGACCATAGTTTCCTCCTTCACAAATAGAAAGTAAGGAGTCCACAGGAGGTTTGACGTTGAAAACATGGTTTCCAGGCTCGCACGCTGGGGAAGCAGTGAAAACCCGGGTGTCCCCCAGACCTCCCCTCGCTGCTGTCTTCCCGCGAGGTCCGTGCAGCGCGGCCGCAAGGGACACGGTTTTCCTGCGTGGATCCCACCAGCACCGTCCCCCGGGCACGGAGGGGTGCTGGGGCCGTGGCACTCGTCTGCGGTGTGCTATTAATAACCCACGAGCTGCCGGGCTGGAGGAAATGAAGGAAATGAAGTTAATACGTGGAAATGTTTCCTTGTTTTCCCACTTGGTGCTCGGGGGCCTGCGGGTTGCTCCTGCCCCTTGCACAGCCGGGCTCAGGGCCTGGGTGGTGGCTCTGGGAAAGGCCAGCTTAGGGAAAAGTGTTGAGGAACAGGGATCCTGGGGATGGCAAGCAGAGAACAAAGGAATTTTAAGGCATGTCTGAGCTGCATAGAAAGAGGGAGACGGGTTGAGGAGGTTGTTTCTTAGGGGTGAAGGGGTAAAGGGTACATGTACTTGTGGATTTGGGGGCAGTGTTGTTCCTTGCCACTTTCACTTGTGGATTTTGGGGCTGCATTGTTCTTCATCAGCCCCATGTGAGAGCTCTGCAGTTGTTGGAGACTGGAAAACTGGGATTTCAGGGCAGGAACCCTGACTCCAACCCCAAGAGCAAGGCTTCACTCAGCAAAAAGCAGCTTCACCTGCAAATCCCAAACCCTACCACGGTGCTATCACAATGCTTTCCTGCCTTCATGAGAGGGTGAGAGCAACGGCGCTGCCTCCACGGGGAGGCTCTGGGGTGGCTCTGGGGTGGCTCTGGGGCGGCTGGGTACGAGCTGACTCTTGTTGTTGTTTGTTGTTTGCTCCTCTGCCAGTTGGTTTCTTGTTAAGACAAGATCCTCCTTAACGTGTTCCTGGGTGGAGCTGAGCCTGCTGCAGGGCAGAGCCGTGTCGTGGGGAGCTGGGCACAGAAACGGGGTGCGAGGAGACCTGTACGGCGGATGCTCAAGCAAGAACCACGTCCACAAACCTCTACAGATGGAGCATCCTATCCATGATGCTGCAAGACAGCGAGACCTTCCCCACCAAGCACTGGGCAGAGGAGTGGAGACAGCAAGGAATACATCCTGGGAACTTCCTGCTGCGTTGTGGAGAACCACCGGAGCTCCCGTGGAAGTGCAGCCACTCCAGTGATGTGCCTCGTGCTCTGCTCGTGTCTTGGGATTTCACCCTTTCCTCCAGGTTTCCCAGCCTTAATTTGCTTCCCACTGTGGTTTGCCACCCCCTGGGCTCTCAGGGCGTAGGCAATGCTGTAAGGGCTCCTGTGTTACTCCAGGAACATACTCCTGGGCCCTCTTTCCCCTCCCTAAAGAATTACACTTGCAGATGAGGAATAAGCACGGCCCAGGGCAAGAACTGGAGTCACCCATGAATAAACCCAGCACATTGCTTCGTGGGTAAAGGGGGACAAAGAGCACAAATGAACCCTCATTAGAGCACAAATCAGGAGTTAATGAGTGTGGTTTGGTGATATGCTGAAGAGCAGAAGGTTTCTGTGCTCCATTCTCCAGCCATCCAAACTTTAAATGGGGAAAAAGAAGCCTCAGCTCTCCTGCTTTAGGTGGACTGCTTTATCTTGGATGTGCAGCTGGAACCCGAAAGAAAACCAAGCCCTCTGGTGATGGAGTGTTAACTCCAGGGTGGGGACATTCATTCCCCTTCCCAGGGGACAGAGGGGTCCCCTCCTGCTGCTGCCCCACACTCTGGTGAGGGCAAAGCCACAGGGCTGTGTTTCCAGCCCACCACCACTAACTCGGCATCATGCCCGTGGGGGTGAAGTGGAAGCTGTCCCCATCTGTGCCCCCAGCTCCTCAGGGCCATGTCACCTGGACTATGGGTCACTCAAACGGATTAACTGTAGGCTATAAAATTGGATGTTGGACTAAGCCACCAGGCGCCTGTGTCCTTTGACACCACAAACCAAGCTCAAGTGAGTTTAAGCCTCCCTCTGCCATGTTATGGTGTTTACCCAACCCCAGGCCAGGTCTAACCTGGAAGCCAGCGGGAGCATGATAAAAACCACAGGGAGAGGAAGTTGCCTGGTTTTAGGAGGATCCATATTTGGATTTGGCTCCCAAGTATGGGGTAGTTGGGTGTTCCTCCCCCCAAACAAACAGCTTTGGTGGAGTGCTGATGGGGATGAATGATTCTATGATCTCTTGTTTTCACTGGTTTCAGAACACACATCACGGATGAGACTGATGGCAATTTGGCTAAAGAGAGCAGAAAGGGCTTTAGGTCATGGGACGGGGTAACACCGTGGTGACTGGGCATCCCTCCACCAGCTATCTACTAGAAGAAACTGCTGATATGATCCATTTCTTTTCAAACAGGGGCTTCTGCGACCCATTCCACAAGACCCAGGTGTAAATCTGAACCCCTGCAGGTGTTCAAGGCCTCCTTCAGAAAGCAGCTACCACAGTTCCCGAGCTGCTTCTGCATTGCTATAGGGCCGAGCTCCCTATAGGCAGCCCAGCAGGAAGCAGTTGGGCTGTCTTAATTACAGAGGCACCATTTCTGGCACCTGCATCACTACAGAGACTTTATTTGGGTTTCCAAGAAGCTGTTAATTCCTTATCACTATTGTTTTGGGTTTTCTCACTTCAGGAACATGAAGGAGTCCTTTTTAGGTGGCCTCGGGGGCAGTCACACCCCTGATGATGTTTGAGGCATCTGCTGGGGGGGAGGTGAGGAGGGAGAGGGAAGGGATGAAGGAGCAGGGATGGCGAGGCCACCACTGAGCTGCCTCAAGCTGCCCATATGTGCTAGACCTGGAGAAAATAAATCAACAAATAAGTCAGCTCAGCACTTTCTGGGCTTGCTTTAACCTTCACTGGTCCTTCTGGTCTCTTTGTTTTGTTGATCTGGTGATGTGATGTGATGTAGTAGTCAAAGAAAAGTCCACTTGCTCCTGTCCTTTATGTCCCACCTGGGCTCCATCACCTCCTATTTGAGACAAGAATTGCCCATCTTCACTGCCAGCCTGCCTGCAGTTTCAGTCATTTAGTTCTCTGTGGAGCACTGGAAGTAAATATCCAGGAATTTCCTGGTGTAACCAGGATTTCAGGTCTTTCTGCTGATTTTAGTATCCTCAGTGTTTTCTGCAGGGTTTAGGTTTCTACTCTAATGAACCCAGTTACACTTTTGCTCCTTCTACTAGTAAGAGGGTTTTTTTTGAGAGCTTTTGTAAAGGGCAGCCTAGAGCTGCTCAAGTGATGGTTCTGGAGGCTGGAAAGATGGTGTGACCTGGCCTCTCAACCCCAAGGTGCTGGGATGCTGAGGATACCTCTGGAATGATGGGTGGTGAAACAACTGCTGTGTCCATATAGCTGTAAGTTTCTTCTTTCATGGGCATGCAAGCAGCCTCCTGGGACGGTCACCACTCGGGGCTATGTGATGATATAAAAGCTGGGTTTTGGGGGGAAAAAGGGGCTGAGGGTTGTGAGGTGTAACCCACATCCCTGGGAGATGCACATATGGGCACATCAGTGTTGCTGCCCCTGGATTTTGTGGTTATTGTGAGTTGTTTCTTTTCCCTTATGCATCTGCAGCTTTTCTCCAGGCCTAGCTTCTGAAGCTGTACGATGTCCTCAGACTTGCACATTTCTTCTCGGGAATAGCGAGCTTTTAGTTGCCTCCTGCAAGCAGGAGAATGGGAGACATCGTGGCTTAATGCTCCAAGTGCAAAGAGAAGGTGCAGCCTGGAGAAGAGCCTTCACTTTCACAGCCAAGCCCCCGTCCCATGCGTCTGACCACCCGAGGCAGGCAGCGCTGTGTGCCGCGGCTGCCCATGGATGTTTCCCTATGTCCTTTGTGTTCATGGGATGGGGAGGAGTTGGGATGCAACCCCTGTGTACGGCACCAGCAGGACTGAGCTGCCCCTTGGTAAAATGAAAACAGCCTCAAGTGCTGCTGTGCCATGATGCTGTTTGCTCTGTCAGACATCAGGGAGGACGTATCTCCTTCTCCCAGGCCATCGAGGGTCCCCTTCTCTTGTCCTCCCTTGGAGCTTAATGAACACTCTCAAAACCTCACTCTTCCTCTGGAAAAGGTGGTGTTCTCCCCCTCTCTGAGACCACAAGGGCAGCCACAGGCAGGACTGGAGAAGCACTGGAGCAGCTGGGATCGAGGGGCTGGCAGAGCTCATTGCTGCTTCCCCAGGTGCCAGCGGGTTGTCAGATGAGCAATTGGAAGCACCTGCTTGAACCCAAATGGTTTGATTTTGCTCAGGTGGGCTTGTGGCCGTGTAAAAGAGCATTGCCCCATGAGGGAGGAGGAAGAAGTGGTCTTCTTCAATGAGAGGGAAACAAAAGAAGCTAATGGTGAACCTCGTCCATGATGGTAGCTCCATTCAGGACTGAGGAGCCTGGATAAAACTGAGGTAGTTTTCTAATCTCAACGTATGGGCTGGTCAGTAATGGAGGAGCCGTGGTGAAACCCGTGCTTGGCCTGACTTGTGCCCGAGGCAGAGCCTCTGC